>NC_133107.1:37542539-37842539 GCF_022965805.1 Primulina eburnea | reverse complement strand
CAACTGAGCAATGATGCTATGTCATTGTTCATCAAGAAATTCAGAAGGTTTATGAGGAAGAACCAAGGGAACTTTCAGAAGCAGTACCAGAGGACCAATCCTAAAGAGGAATCAAATGCCTGCTACAATTGTGGCAAACCAGGTCACTTCATTGCTGACTGTCCTAAACCCAAGAAGGACAGTCAGGGCTCGACTGAAAGAAGGAATAAGTCATACGAGCACAAAAAGAGATCCAAGGAGGAGAAGAGATCTTCCAGGAAGAAGCATGAGGTACTCTTAGCTGAAGAAAGCAAATCCAAATGGGCGGAAACTGACAGCGAAGAGTCAGAGCCAGAAACCTCATGCAGCTACAGATTTTTCAGGAACTTTGTTGTCAAATTTCGAGTTGTTGCTTAAATCATGAACATATAATGGTTTAAAATTATCTATATGACTTGATTGAAGAGACAATAAACCATATATACATGCCTGGAATTTGTTTAGAAGAAAACAAATCAAAACGACAAACTCGACGCGGCGGAACGGAGTTAGATTTCTTTTCTTGAATTTTCTGTTGCTGCTACACAATTCTAAGCTGTAGTATTTCCTTCTGTTTTTTTCGAATATATGGGTGGAGAAAGGCTAGGTAATGAAGATGAATGATAATAGAGGTGTTAAATGAGTCATAACATGCATTTAGTTGAGAGTTACAAGTGAGAATTTGAATGGGTTTTGAATTGTTTCTCATTCCCTTGCTGCAGTTGGTTTCTTCCTTATTATTCCTACTGCACGTGCACGTTAATCTGCTAAGATAATGGTTTAACGAAAAATTATGTGAATTATAGTATTTAAATGTACTAATAACTAGTGAATTAAAGGTGGGAATTGTATTTACTTTAAAGACCAATGAGGTGATTTGAATTAGATTTACTACACCTTTGAAATGTCTTGACCGAAATTGTTACTCATTTGCATGGTATATTTTTATTTAAACCTTGGATTTTAATTGTTTAAGAATTTTAAACCTCCATTATATATATTTTAATACATTAACAAATTAATTTAGTTTATAATCTTGCTTAGAATCTTGCATGGTATACATGACCTCAAATTTAAATATTTAAATACCATGTTTAATTTCTTAAATATATTATACCTAGATTAATTCATCCTCCATTGTTTACACAATTTGCTTTAAGCTTTATTTAAATATTGAACCTAAAAGAAATTATTTAACATCTTAGCTCTAATTAATTAAATAAATCCTAAAATATTCTATTTCTTTAAATTAAATTATTCTTTGACTTAAATTAAATTTAGGAATATTTTTCTTATTATTAATCTTATCTCTATTCTCAAAACTCCGGTCCGGCCTCGCATATTTATCCTGAAAAGATAAAACTAAACATCTACTTTTAAAATAAATAATCGTGATTTAAAATTATTAAAATGAATTAACACTTCACAGATATAAAAATTCATATTTAATTTAAATAATGACAATTATGAATGGCTTATACGTAATCTGATTTTCAAGTTCTACAACTCTACCCCCCTTAAAGGAATTTCGTCCCCGAAATTAAAACTTACCAAATAACTCGGGGTAACGACTCTTCATCTCTGGCTCAGATTCCCACGTAGCTGCCTCCTCCGAATGATTAATCCATTTGACTTTCACTAGTTTGACCAGTTTGTTCCGAAGCTTTTTCTCCTGTCTGTCTAGGATTTGCACTGGTCTTTCCTCATAAGTCAGGTTCGGAGTGAGCTGCAACGGTTCAAAGTTCAAGACACGCGATGGATTTGCCATATACTTCCTCAACATAGAGACGTGAAACACGTTGTGTACTCCGGCCAGATTCGGCGGAAGAGCAACACGATAAGCTAATGTCCCAACTCTGTCGAGGATCTCAAATGGTCAATGAATCTCGGACTGAGCTTTCCTTTCTTTCCGAACCGCGTGACGCCTTTCATCGGTGCTATCTTCACGAAAACATGGCCACCAACAGCAAACTCTAGATCTCTCCTCCTCTGATCCGCATAACTCTTCTGTCTAGTCTGAGCAGTCCTCATCCTATTACGAATCTTGACTACTATATCGGCAATCTGCTGCACAATCTCCGGACCCTATTTTGATCTCTTCCCTACTTCATCCCAATGAATAGGCGATCTACACTTACGACCGTACAATGCTTCATAGGGGGCCATAACTATAGACGACTGAAAACTGTTGTTATAGGTAAACTCCACCAATGGCAACTTTGATTCCCAACTCCCTGAAAAATCGAGGACACATGCACGGAGAAGATCCTCCAAAATATGAATAACTCTCTCGGACTGAACATCTGTCTGTGGGTGAAAAATTGTGCTAAACAACTTCGTACCCATAGCTGAATGTAGAATCTTCCAAAATGATGAGGTGAATTTAGGATCTCGGTCAGACACTATAGAAACGGGAATACCATGAAGTCTGACTATCTCTCGGACATATAACTCTGCGTACTAAATCATGGAGAAAGTCGTCATAATAGGAAAGAAGTGCGCTGATTTGGTAAGACGATCTACAATCATCCATATAGCATTTGACCCTCTGGCTGACTTCGGCAACCCGACAAC
Organism: Primulina eburnea; assembly: GCF_022965805.1. Taxonomy (NCBI): domain Eukaryota; kingdom Viridiplantae; phylum Streptophyta; class Magnoliopsida; order Lamiales; family Gesneriaceae; genus Primulina; species Primulina eburnea. Next base: position 37,839,947 of record NC_133107.1, on the reverse strand, counting down.
GAAGTCCATGGTAACATTCTCCCACTTTCACTCGTGAATAGGAAGAGGCTTGAGCATACCTGCTGGTCTCTGATGTTCCGCTTTTACTAGCTGACACGTCAGACACTCGGACACAAAACGTCTGATATCCCTATTCATTCCAGGCCACCAATATAATAACTGCAGATCTTTGTACATCTTCGTACTCCCAGGATGAATAGAGTACGATGACATATGGGCCTCAGATAAAATATCCTCTCGAATAGAATCGCTGCTATGAACCCACATTCTATCTCGATATCTCACAATACCGTCTCTTATTGTGTACAAGATACTGCCCTTGGCCTCATCTCTCTGCCTCCATTTAGCCAACTGCTCGTCTGCTAACTGACCACTGCGAATACGATCTAGAAGAGAAGAGTGAATCGTCAAAGTAGATAGACGAGGAACTCTACCTCGAGGATATGTCTATAGATCAAACCTCTGCATCTCCAACTGAAGAGGTCTCGAAACAACCAAATGAGCTATCACTACGACCTTTCTGCTCATTGCATCCGCAACTACATTAGCTTTTCCAGGATGATAGCTAATGTCACACTCCTTCACTAGCTCCAACCAACGCCTCTGACGCATATTCAACCTTTTCTGTGTAAAGAAGTATTTGAGACTTTTGTGGTCGATAAAGATCTGGCACTTCTCTCCGTACAATTAATGTCTCCAAATCTTCAATGCAAATACTACGGCTGCCAACTCTAGATCATGGGTATGATAATTCTTCTCATGAGTCTTCAACTGACGAGAAGAATATGCTATCACCTTCCCATGCTGCATCAACACTACGCCTAACCCGAGTTTTGAAGCATCGGTATACAAAACAAACTCTCCGGGTCCTGACGGCATGGCAAATACTGGTGCTGAAATAAGAGCTTGCTTCAAAGAATCGAAGCTCTTCTGACACTCATCGCTCCACACATATTTAGCATTCTTTTTTGTCAACGACGTGAGTGGAACTGCGATAGAGAAGAATCCCTGAATAAACTTCCGATAATATCCAGCTAGCCCAAGGAAACTACGGATCTCTGATGCATTTTGCGGCACAACCCAATCTTTGACTGCTGCAACTTTCGCTGGGTCTACCTCAATACCACTGCTAAAAATGACGTGGCCTAAAAACGCCACCTTCTCTAACCAAAACTCGCACTTACTGAACTTCGCAAACAGCTTGTGCTTTTGAAAGGTCTGCAATACTGTGGTTAGATGTCTGCTGTGATCCTCTTGATTCTTTGAGTAGACGAGAATATCTTCTATGAAGACTATCACGAACTGATCAAGATACGGCTGAAATACGCGATTCATGAGATCCATGAAGATCGCTGGCGCATTCATCAAACCGAACGGCATCACAAGAAACTCGAAGTGACCATAACGAGTCCTAAAAGCAGTCTTGAGAACATCGGCGTCTTTCAATCTCAGGTGATGATAACCAGAACGCGGATCAATCTTGGAGAATACTGAAGCTCCCTGCAACTGATCAAATAAATCTTCAATCCTCGGAAGTGGGTATTTGTTCTTCACTGTAACTCTGTTCAACTCCCGGTAATCAATGCAGAGCCTCATCGAACCATCCTTCTTTTTCACAAATAAGACTGGTGCGCCCCATGGCGAAAAGCTCGGGCGAATAAATTCCTTGTCAAGAAGTTCCTGAATCGGCTTCTTGAGTTCTGCCATCTCTGTCGGTGCTAATCGGTACGGTGCTTTGGAGATCGACGCAGTATCAGGCATAATCTTAATGGAAAACTCCACCTCTCGCACATGTGGTAAACAAGAGACATCATCAGGAAAAACGTCTAGAAAGTCCCGGACAATTGGAACATCAGATGCTGACTGTTTGGGTGTCTCGGGAACAGATGGAAGAATAGCTAAAAATGCTCGGCACCCTCTATGAATAAGCTTCCTAGCCTGGACACAAGATATCATACGCCGTAAATTAAAATACCTGTCTGGTTCGAATAGGAATTGCTCTCTCCCAAGCGGACGGACTAGAACAGATCTCCGTTGGAAGTCAATCAGAATTCTGTTCCTCATTAGCCAGTCCATACCCAGAATGATATCAAATTCTGACATCGGCAACACGATTAGATCCGCATAAACAAGATTACCATGCAGTTCGAGGTCTATGTCTCGGACCACATTAGTAGATGTCATCTCCTCTCCAGAAGGCAGAACTACTGAATACGCTATATCTAGCCCAATGGTCTTGATCTTGAGGAAATTTGCAAAGACCTCTGAAATGAACGAATGAGTAGCCCCCGAATCTATCAAGGCATTCGTAGCGGAACCAGCTATAAAAATTCTCCCTGAAAGTTTTGAACATCATGCTAATCCAATTGTTTTACAAGAACTAAGCTTATAGACATGCAAAGTTCAAAGTTCTTCTAACCTAAATTCCCGTAAATACCCTAATTAGAACATGAAATCCTATAACAATTTCTAAGTTCAAAATCTTAACCCAAAACACTAAATTTCATTTACAACTTAAAGATTTAAGACACCTGTCAAGAGCATCGTCTCCGGGTTAGTCTCCGCTGCATGGAGAGCAAAAACTCTGCCTTGGGTAGGCAGATTCTTCTGAGGGAAATTCTTCAATATGTGGTCAGTACTACCACATTTGTAACACTTCCCCGAGCCATACATACAAGTCCCAGCATGCCGGCGTGAGCACTTGGCACAGACTGGATACTCCGATGTCCTCGGGACTACACGTCCCTGCTGTTGTTGTCCTCTGCTCCTGGTTGGGCCGTGGAAATGTCTCTTATTCTGATGCTGCTGTTGAGGAGGACGGTGTGGCGCCTGAAATGGTCGTTTAGCATGGCGATCGTTCTCTATATCATTCAGATCCTGCTCTGCTGCTAGAGCTCTGGAGACGGCGACTTCATAAGTAGTAGGGCTAGCTACCCTAACATCACGGCGTATAATCGGCCGCAGACCATCCATAAAGTGTCTCATCTTGACACCAACATCATTTGCAATCAGGGGTACAAAATGGCAACCCCTCTCAAACTTACGGATAAACTCCGTAACAGTCATGTCTCCCTGCCTCAGGGTCATAAACTCCCTGGTCAACCTGGAACGCACCTCGTCAGTAAAATATTTAGAGTAGAATACCTCTGTGAAGCGCGTCCAACTCAAAGTAGCCAAATCCAAAGCTACAGATGCTCCTTCCCACCACAGGCGAGCGTCTCCTCCAAACAGATAGGTCGCACAACGAACCCTATCTCCATCTTCAAGCCCCATGAACTCAAAGATAACCTCAAGGGACTTAATCCAGCCCTCGGCAACCAAAAGGATCTGTAGTCCCCGAGAAGTCCTTCGGCCTCATCTTCATGAACCGCTCACAGACAGCCTCAGGTCCCGTCTGCCTAGCTACTATAGCATTGTTCCCCGCGAACTGTGCGAAGAACTTAGTCATCCCAGCTAACATCTGGGCGTTCATGTCCGGTGGAGGGGGTGGTGGTAAATTTCTCTCATGTCCATCATGGCGATGCTTATCACCTCCCGTGCGATCAAGAATGCGTCTAGGAGGCATACTGTTCCATGTATATATCCCGTACGTAACCAACATGCATAATTCCACTATTTTCTTTAAATTTAAATAAATACTGAATAATCATAATCTTGACATAAAATATTTCATGCAAACATGCTGTTAAAAATATTTCATGCTTTAAACGAAATGCATAAACGTAAAACTTACAGACCGAAGACGTGACTTCATGAGCTTCTTGAGATCAGTAATAGTACAACCCTTTACAAGAACATAGGCTCTGATATCAACTATAAAGGCCCGTATTTCGTATTTATATTTTTGCAGAATTATTAAAAATTTTCTAAATAAATAAATAGCTTGCGTGTATTTATATTTTTTTGCGGAATTATTAAAAATTTTCTAAATAAATAAATAGCTTGCCTCATTTATAAAATAATCATGTAAATAATTTTAACTTTGAAATAACAGCGGAAGTAAATAATATTTTCAAACAAAAATCTTAAACTGAGTTTGAACATAAGAAAAATGCATAAACTAAAACATGAGGTCCTCGAGTTCCTACTACTGCTGACCCAAGCTAACTCACTGGTCCCCGCCATCGGTCTCGACCTCATCAGTACCTACAACAATCAAGTCTAGTGAGTCTAAAGATTCAACATGTATATATCGTGAATAACAAGTAAATATATAATAAAATCGCATGCAACGTAAAAATATGGTATCGTAAAACGTACAGTGAAAATCGTATCATGAATAATTATAACTACGTGCATATCTGAAAATCATACGTAAAAGCTTTGCTCAATAGAGCTATCATATCAAAATTTTCTGGTAGAGATAATGTTTCTAAGCAAGTGGCCCATAACATGACGTGAGCGCCTGATTAGACTAAACCACAATATACAGGGCTGTAGAGATCACCACAGCCCCTTGGACTGGATGTCCGTACCCATACATAATCGTAAACCGGTCGTAAGTCACCGGGTGGAGAGGTCCTCGGTTGCGCATACCGTCTTCCAAACTCCTAAACGTAAGGTGGCCACAAGACATATCGCATATATCTCAAAAATAAAACATTTTTATATTTTATGCACGTAATATAATTATAACCTTGTTTTTACCGAATGAGTTGGGTCGCTCCCAGGCTTGCTGCAACCTAATTCTAATATGTGACACATGCAAATAATCTTATCTTGACCAAAACTTGACAATCGAACCAAAAACGAGACGATTAGGACCAACAACTTAATTTTTCAATAATGGCTTCGTACCAAACCGAACCAACATTAAACCGACGTTTAACCATGATTAAAAATACCCCTAACATACCGAAAAATATTCATGAGGACTGGAAAACACGAAAATTGGTGAATGGAGGCCAAAATCATGAAACGCTCTTTCGAGAGTCACTTTGGCACATTGCACCGTAAATTCTCGTACGACCTCTAAACTTAACCAAATCACGAACGGCCAAAAAATGACTTTCCTAACTCATTGAGGTACTGTCCAGTCCAAGGTCATGGGCTAAAAGCCAACCAAGAACTCAAACCACCTCCTGAACCGCAACCCAAAGTTGCTGTCAAGAACAGAAATTGCAACAGCTACTGCTGTGTGTGTGTGGGGTACATATTTGTAACAAATGGCCATTGGCTTGAACCACTCACCAGAGAATCTTACCAACATCCTAAGGCATGGCTTGAACCATGGCTAAGGGCTAAAATCCAGCCACAACCCAAGCAAACACCTAGGACAATACCAAGCCTCTACCGAGAACACCCATTCTGTGCAGTGGGATGTATTGCATTGTTTTGTCATCTTAGATCGTTCCAGTGGCTACATGATCAACCATGGCTCGATCTAGACATGATGAAGTGTTTTAAGAACCATGGCTATGGGCTAGGAGCCAGCCACAGCCCACCCAAACACCTCAAAACCGAACTCACTCACACAAAGATCAGAATTTTGAAAACCGAGGGGCACTTGTCATGTTTATGTAAAAATCTGAAGGATCCGTGAACCAAGCTTGGAAAATCTGATTTGGTCACATCCTAGACATGATCAAGAAAGGTTCTAACCATGGCTACAGTCCCTAGGACAGCCAAGATTTGAACACACTCCTTAACCAACCAAGAACGAAAACCGTGGCTCAAATCTGTATCTTTGGAAAAAGTTACTGTCATTTATTTATTTGTGAGTGTATGGATGTAAACCAAAGGACCAATAACACCCTAACACACTCTAAATCATGCCTAGAAGCAGCCTTGAATGCCTGGAACCGAGCAAGTCCCTGTAAGCAACAAAATACCCTAAACCGTGAAGTGCAAGCCATTGGCCGAGAAGGCTGTACAGATTTTTCAGGAACTTTGCTGTCAAATTTCGAGTTGTTGCTTAAATAACGAACATATAATGGTTTAAAATTATCTATATGACTTGATTGAAGAGATAAGAAACCATATATACATGCCTGTAATTTGTTTTGAAGAAAACAAATCAAAACGACAAACTCGACGCGGCGGAACGGAGTTGGATTTCTTTTCTTGAATTTTTTGTTGCTGCTACACGATTCTAAGCTGTAGTTTTCCTTCTGATTTTTTCAAAAATATGGGTGGAGGAAGGCTAGGTAATGAAGATGAATGATAATAGAGGTGTTAAATGTGTAATGCCCGAGAAATTATCATCGTTAATCAAAGATTATTGACTTATAAATTAACGTGATTACGAAAGGGCCAATTGAGACACGATTTAAGATAATGTATGGCCATTTATTTTGAATTTCAGAGTGTGTTGCCGAAGCAACACCGCACCCGCGCCCTTGCATGTACCGCACCCGCGGTGCATGGACAGAAATTTGGTCAGTTTTTCCGAAGGGTCACCGCACCCGCGGTGTTAGCAGGGACCGCACCCGCGGTGCAGTACCGCACCCGCGGTCTCGACATGTACCGCACCCGCGGTCGTGCAATTGCAAGATGGATAAGATTTTCGACGCATGAGCGCACCCGCGGTCTTACACCTACCGCACCCGCGGTGCGACGTGTTGTGCGAAAAATGGTGACACCTCTTAGCTTGCATGCACGAGTATATATATGCACGAATCCTTCGAAAAAAACATTAGATAATCTGAAAAAGGGTCTGAAGAAGAAAGGAGAAAATCCTTACGCCTTTTGCGAGAAATCCGTCCGTCTGATTTTGAATCCGACTTCGGTATCGAGTTCCTAGCAACGTAGGCTACAACTGGACGTAAGTTTTACTACGTTTTGACATGCTTTGAAATTATGATATTGTCAGAATTGAATGGAACTCATATATGTTGTTCTTGATATAGTAGACATCATAGAATCGAAGTCAGATTAAGAAACGGACTGATTATGGAATTGTTATGATTTTCGGAGTAGTTTTGGACTCGAGTTGATATCAGAATTGAGTTGTTATTGAGTAGGAGATATTAGAATTAATATCTGATTGATATAGTATGGTTGGGTATATTGATATTATACCGTTATGCCATCGATATTGAATTAAGTTAAGTATTGAGCAGAACAGATTTGATTCGAGTGGTGTATTGATATTATACTCCTCGATATTGTTCTTGTCAGACTGAGTATTGACAGGCTTGGAGTTCGAGACTTCGACAGAGTCAGAGTATCAGAAAGAAAGGTATAAATTAATGTTGAGTTGGGATTGCACAACTCGAGTGAGGTTTGACTCGAGTTTCTCTAAATCACATACTTAGTTTATTACATTGATTCTTGTAATTGATGAGGTTGATGTTTGTTGTCTATTGATTTATAGTCACTGCATGTAATGACTGCTGATTCGCTAGTCATTGATTGAGTTGCTTAGATACTGACTGTATGTATTGATTTCTGAGTCGTTGAGTCACCGGCTGATTCGCCTAGTCATCGGCTGATTCGTCGGGTTATTGACTGATTCGTCTTATTATAGGCTGATTCGCCTAGTCACCGGCTGATTCGTCTGGTGATTGACTGATTCGTCTACACATAAGCTGATTCGCTTAATTACAGGCTGAGTTGTCTGATTATGGGCTGATTCGCCTAATTACTGGCTGATTCGTCAGGTTATTGACTGAGTCGTCAATTCTGTGGCTGATTCGCCCAGCCACTGATATAAGAATTATATCGATGCCGTTTAGGGATTGATTCATTCCTATCGACTGAGATTCGATATAATACCTATATTCAGACATCGGGATCCCTAGGATAGAGTCGAGTCGAGTGTGAGACGACGCGTCAGTGGAGTCGAGTCCGAGACGACGTGTCGGTTGAGTTGAGTCTGATATGACATGTTGATTTACATTGTTTATGCCATTCATGATTATTGAATGTTTGATATGAATTTATGTTTCTGATTTGAGACATGTTATGAATACTTCTTATATGCTTTCGTATATGCTTTTATATGACTGCATGTTTACATTGTTTATACTGGGATATTTATATCTCACCGGAGTTATCCGGCTGTTGTCTTGTTTTGTATGTGTGCATGACAACAGGTGGGGCTGGATCAGGGTCAAGAAGAGGATGAGAGAAGACGAGTTTAGCGTGGTGATTCCGGACTTGGTTTAGAGATAGGGTTAGACACTTGATATTAGTTGTTAAACCCTAGTTGAATAAATATATGTTGTACAGGACTTGTACTTTTAGACTGAGATGTATGTTCATGTTTAATATGTAATTTGAGTAAATTACATTACGTTTCCGCTGTGTATTTTAAAAAAAAACTTTAGACCCTGTTTTATAATTGATTAATTAGTCCCAAACATGATTAAGAACTTGATTAGCGTCCGGGTCCCCACAACAGGTGGTATCAGAGCTGTAGGTACCAGAACTGTAGATTCTTGAGATTGAGATAGAAGAGGTTAGTGAGCGGGATAGATTGAGTTTTCTTTCCTTGCTTGTGATTGCTAGCATGACTTACTGCTTTATATAACACATGTTACTTGATTTATCTGATTTGATTCTGTAATATGTATTATTGGGAACGAATCTGAATTGATTCTCGATCAGCAGTAAGATGATCGGAGGAGAGATTGAATTGAAACAGATGTGTTGGATTGGGTCACTAATCCTTGTGAGTTTCAGATATGCCTCCTAGACGAATCCCAGAACAGGGTAGTACATCGAATCCTCCAATGGATGTAACACCGACTCCAATGGAAACCTTGCTGAAGAGGTTTCAGTCGTTCAAACCACCCACTCTGAAAGGTACTGAGACATCAGTCGAGTGTGAGAGTTGGTTAGGAAGCATTGAGTTGCTGTTTGATTCACTGGAGTACAGTGATGAGCGCCGGATTAAATTGATTGGGCACCAGTTGCTGGATGTTGCACAAAGCTGGTGGGTTACAATGAAGAGGGCCTTGGAGCAACGAGGTACGATTATTACTTAGGATGTATTTAAAACTGAGTTTTATCAGAGATTTTTCCCAATATCGTACAGAAAAGACAAGGGGGCGGAGTTTGCCAATTTGAGACAGGGTCAGCTGAACATTGAAGAATATGTGACCAAGTTCTCTACCTTGTTGAAATTTGCTCCTCATGTGTCTGAAAATGACGAAGCCGTTGCCGATCAGTTCATCAATGGCTTGAATCCCGATATATTTACATTGGTGAACACAGGGCGACCCAATAACTTTGCTGATGCCATGAATAGAGCAAAGGGCGCTGAAGCGGGCCTAATAAGGCAGAGAGGAGCTGAATTTGTTCCTCCCGTGTCGAGACCACAGCAACCACTTCCCCGATTCGAGAGTGGTAGTAGCAGTGGTGGAACGAAAGATTTTCTGAAAGCTAGAGGAAAGCAATTTAAGAAGTCTGGCGGCAGTTCTCTAGCTCTAGTGGTTCTCAGCAGAGTTATACGGGAGTGTACTGCGGAAATTGTGGAGGGAGACATTCCACTGAACAATGCCAAGGAGTACTTGGTAGCTGCCACTTCTGCAAGCAACAGGGACATTTTGCCAGAGTATGTCCACAGAGGGGTTCCCAAAGATCCCAGGGAACCGAACCATCTGGATCAGCGGCACAGTGGAGTAGACGATCAGCTGCTGTTCCTTCATTTCAACCAGCACCATCTCAGTCACAGCAGAGGCTAGGAGGAAGCCAGACAGTTGGCCAGCCTCCTAGACAGCAGGCCAGAGTATTTGCTTTGACCGAGGAACAGGCTTAGGAAGCACCAGATGATGATGTTGCAGGTAACTGATTTGTTTGATTTTCCTGCATATGTATTGAGGGATACCGGTGCTTCACATATTTTTATTTCTGAGAGATTTGCATTGATGCATGCAATATCTGTTGAGTCCCTATTTACTGTAGTAGTGTTTCTTTCCTTGAGAAAAGATCTTGTACCAGTGATTTCTGTTAGATCTTGTATACTACAGTCGGATGAGAATGAGATCGAGTTAGATTGTGTGGTAGATGGTATTGTACTGGTGTTCTATGATTTTAGAACTGCATTACTGATATTGATATGCTGATCAAGTACATAGCTACCATAGATTAATTCCAGAAAATGGTAAGAATCAGACCTGAGATGACCAAGGGATGAATATAGTACGATAAGAATTCTAGACTGAGAATTCCTTTGATATTCGTACTACCTATAACTCGATTATTACAGAAAGGAGCAGAATGACTCCTTATGTATTCAGTTGATTTACTGAAGTTGAGTCTATCATTGGCTGATTTACCAATGATAAGAAAGTTCTCGATGTTTTCTCTGATAAGACTTCAGATCTGATTCCAATCAGAGAGATTGATTTTAGTCTTGAACTGATATGAGAACTTGTTGATATAGTACATCCTGGTTGAGACAGATTGCATTCAGGATGTGTTATATCTGAAGATGATATATTCGTTGATTTTCACGGAATTAAACCGTGATTAGTCAGCTGAGGTTGACATCAGTATTAGACAGTTGCGGTTTATGAGTTTAATATGTTTTGAATCTGATTGAATATTGATGTTATTCTGAATATGTGCTTGAGACAGATTATAGACAATAGAGATTATATTGTACAGTCCGAACCAGAGTTGATTTCGAATCGATAGCAGTTTAAAAAGGTGATTAGAATATTTAGAACTCAATATCGATAGTCAGAACAGAGTGTCGATCAGAGTAACAGATACGTGATTTTGTATTTTGTATGAGATTGATTATTCTGTGATGTCAGATGTGTCAGAATTGTACAGCAAAGATTGATAGTGATAGTCAGAGCCGAATACCAGGTAGGTATTTCCTCTTTACTTTATGTTATTAACTGATTTGTGTATATCAAATAGTTCGAATCAGAAAGAACAGATATTGTTAGAAGCTTACAGTCATGGATTCAATGTTCAGTCTGATGACTGAGACTGTATTATATTCGAACAGATAATGGTGATATAGACAGATGAGATCAATTATAACAGAATTGTATTGAAATGTTGGCAGAAATTGTAATATGTCTAAATTGCTAACAGAAAAGATAGAAAGATAGAAATCAGAAGATTATTACAGATTTTGTATAGTTCTGAATAGAAATGGGAGTACATTTCTATGGCTTTCGTAATGAAATTACCGCCTTTTCTTTAGATTATGATATGATATGATTATGATTGACAGATTATTCAATCTATATCTATCAGTTTGTACCAGATTACGTACAAACAGAACCAGATGACATAGATCAATGTCAAAGAAATAGTCAGATTGACGAGAATGCAAGAATTAGATGATATCAGATTGTGATTTTGACGGAGTTGTACTTGTGATAGATTATATCATAAGCTCTCTTGTGCAGATTTATTACAGATTGACAAATAGTCAGAGTATATTATCAGATATTGACAGATAAATGTAGAGCTTTGGTACTGGATGTTAGTACTAGTTTATATAGATTATTGTCATGACATGATTGATTGTATGACAGTAGCTATCAAGATAGTTCAGAATGAACAGATTTAAGAAACCAACGTTGGATAATAACGATTGGTAATTGAAGATGAAGATTGATTATGTTCTAGATTGGGATAAACAGATAGGATACCAACTACAGATGGTATTGTTTTGTGATAGATTGCAGATTGGCATATACGGATGTTGTATAGCCAGTAATGCGGGATTAATTCGGCTAGAACGAGTTGAAGAAGGATTATGATATATAATTCTTGACTTCTGATTCCAGACCAGAATCAGAGCTTGATCAAAGAAAAATACCTCAGAATGATGTTAGTAAAACGAGTTTGGATGTTAAACTCTGTTATTCATTTCTTCTAATAGATTTGTATTGCTTGTGGAGAGTTCGAGGACGAACTCAGATCTAAGAGGGGGAGAAATGTAATGCCCGAGAAATTATCATCGTTAATCAAAGATTATTGACTTATAAATTAACGTGATTACGAAAGGGCCAATTGAGACACGATTTAAGATAATGTATGGCCATTTATTTTGAATTTCAGAGTGTGTTGCCGAAGCAACACCGCACCCGCGCCCTTGCATGTACCGCACCCGCGGTGCATGGACAGAAATTTGGTCAGTTTTTCCGAAAGGTCACCGCACCCGCGGTGTTAGCAGGGACCGCACCCGCAGTGCAGTACCGCACCCGCGGTCTCGACATGTACCGCACCCGCGGTCGTGCAATTGCAAGATGGATAAGATTGTCGACGCATGAGCGCACCCGCGGTCTTACACCTACCGCACCCGCGGTGCGACGTGTTGTGCGAAAAATGGTGACACCTCTTAGCTTGCATGCACGAGTATATATATGCACGAATCCTTCGAAAAAAACATTAGATAATCTGAAAAAGGGTCTGAAGAAGAAAGGAGAAAATCCTTACGCCTTTTGTGAGAAATCCGTCCGTCTGATTTTGAATCCGACTTCGGTATCGAGTTCCTAGCAACGTAGGCTACAACTGGACGTAAGTTTTACTACGTTTTGACATGCTTTGAAATTATGATATTGTCAGAATTGAATGGAACTCATATATGTTGTTCTTGATATAGTAGACATCATAGAATCGAAGTCAGATTAAGAAACGGACTGATTATGGAATTGTTATGATTTTCGGAGTAGTTTTGGACTCGAGTTGATATCAGAATTGAGTTGTTATTGAGTAGGAGATATTAGAATTAATATCTGATTGATATAGTATGGTTGGGTATATTGATATTATACCATTATGCCATCGATATTGAATTAAGTTAAGTATTGAGCAGAACAGATTTGATTCGAGTGGTGTATTGATATTATACTCCTCGATATTGTTCTTGTCAGACTGAGTATTGACAGGCTTGGAGTTCGAGACTTCGACAGAGTCAGAGTATCAGAAAGAAAGGTATAAATTAATGTTGAGTTGGGATTGCACAACTCGAGTGAGGTTTGACTCGAGTTTCCCTAAATCACATACTTAGTTTATTACATTGATTCTTGTAATTGATGAGGTTGATGTTTGTTGTCTATTGATTTATAGTCACTGCATGTAATGACTGCTGATTCGCTAGTCATTGATTGAGTTGCTTAGATACTGACTGTATGTATTGATTTCTGAGTCGTTGAGTCACCGGCTGATTCGCCTAGTCATCGGCTGATTCGTCGGGTTATTGACTGATTCGTCTTATTATAGGCTGATTCGCCTAGTCACCGGCTGATTCGTCTGGTGATTGACTGATTCGTCTACACATAAGCTGATTCGCTTAATTACAGGCTGAGTTGTCTGATTATGGGCTGATTCGCCTAATTACTGGCTGATTCGTCAGGTTATTGACTGAGTCGTCAATTCTGTGGCTGATTCGCCCAGACACTGATATAAGAATTATATCGATTCCATTTAGGGATTGATTCATTCCTATCGACTGAGATTCGATATAATACCTATATTCAGACATCGGGATCCCTAGGATAGAGTTGAGTCGAGTGTGAGACGACGCGTCAGTGGAGTCGAGTCCGAGACGACGTGTCGGTTGAGTTGAGTCTGATATGACATGTTGATTTACATTGTTTATGCCATTCATGATTATTGAATGTTTGATATGAATTTATGTTTCTGATTTGAGACATGTTATGAATACTTCTTATATTCTTTCGTATATGCTTTTATATGACTGCATGTTTACATTGTTTATACTGGGATATTTATATCTCACCGGAGTTATCCGGCTGTTGTCTTGTTTTGTATGTGTGCATGACAGCAGGTGGGGCTGGATCAGGGTCAAGAAGAGGATGAGAGAAGACGAGTTTAGCGTGGTGATTCCGGACTTGGTTTAGAGATAGGGTTAGACACTTGATATTAGTTGTTAAACCCTAGTTGAATAAATATATGTTGTACAGGACTTGTACTTTTAGACTGAGATGTATGTTCATGTTTAATATGTAATTTGAGTAAATTACATTACGTTTCCGCTGTGTATTTTAAAAAAAAAAATTTAGACCCTGTTTTATAATTGATTAATTAGTCCCAAACATGATTAAGAACTTGATTAGCGTCCGGGTCCCCACAAAATGAGTCATAACATGCATTTAGTTGAGAGTTACAAGTGAGAATTTGAATGTGTTTTGAATTGTTTCTCATTCCCTTGCTGTCGTTGGTTTCTTCCTTATTTCCTACTGCACGTGCACGTTAATCTGCTAAGATAATGGTTTGAGGAAAAATTATGTGAATTATAGTATTTGAATGTACTAATAACTAGAGAATTAAAGGTGGGAAATTGTATTTACTTTAAAGACCAATGAGGTGATTTGAATGAGATTTACTACACCTTTGAAATGTCTTGACCGAAATTGTTACTCATTTGCCTGGTATATTTTTATTTAAACCTTGCATTTTAATTGTTTAAGATTTAAAACACCCATTATATATATTTTAATGCATTAACAAATTAATTTAGTTTAGAATCTTACTTAGAATCTTGCATGGCATACATGACCTCAAATTTAAATATTTAAATGCTATGTTTAATTTCTTGAATATATTATACCTAGATTAATTCATCCTCCATTGTTTACACATTTTGCTTTAAGCTTTATTTAAATATTGAACCTAAAAGAACTTATTTAACATCTTAGCTCTAATTAATTAAATAAATCCTAAAACATTCTATTTCTTTAAATTAAATTATTTTTTGACTTAAATTAAATTTAGGAATATTTTTCTTATTATTAATCTTATCTCTATTCTCCAAACTCTCGTCCGGCCTCGCGTATTTATCCTGAAAAGATAAAACTAAACATCTACTTTTAAAATAAATAATCGTGATTTAAAATTATTAAAATGAATTAACACTTCACATATATAAAAATTCATATTTAATTTAAATAATGGCAATTATGCATGGCTAATACGTAATCTTATTTTCGGGTTCTACGTAAACTTTTTCAAACAGTTTTGAAAATTGTATAAAATACTTTTAAAAGGCATTTAAAATTATTTTAAAATAAGACAGTTTTCTTCAAATGTTCTTAGAATAACTAGCTTTGATACCGATGGGAGGATCATGTGCTGGGCACCTTGAAGTGCTTCAAACACAATATTCTCCATGAGATGCAGTAGCTCGTGTTATCAGAATGTTAACATCGATGAATTAAATCGGATTTGGTTAAATACCAAGAGGAAAATACCCGAAGTATTTTTTCGTGAAGAAAACTGGTATATTTGATAGCCTTACTTATGTGAACTGAGTAACTGAAATAAGGGTGATCAGTTCTTGCATACATCAGTTCGGTTATGGTGAGAATTGAATTGAGGACAACTTGAACTGATCAAATCAGTTTGAAAACAGAGGTTAATCAGTTAAGCACACAAGATATGTTTATGGATGTTCGGAGACTTCAACTACTCCTACGTCACCCCTTCTACCACCTCGTGTAGGATCCACTAGAAGACTTTGATTTATACAAGACCTTGTACGAACCCACTCAGTTTAGGACTTACAAAACTGCCTAATCTGAACTCCTAGCCTAGATTGAAGACAACACCTTTCAGCCAACACTTGTTTAAGGCCTGTGTGTTAAAGACAACATGCATAAGTGTTGGAAACTAAGTTTCAGAGTTTGACAAACTGAAGGAACCAACTGATCATACAATAACTGAACACGCGAAGCTGCAACTGAACTGAACATGCGATTTACGCAACTGAACGCGCAGCCTATTACAATCAACTGAAGCCAGCTGAAATGATTTTACGAAGATAACTGGTCAGTTGGAAACTGATCAGTTGACATATTCAGCCATGTGCTTTCCAGCTAGCATCTTTCAGCTGAACACGTCATCAGTTATCGAGAAGGACATTCAACCGACAATAGTACATAACATATTGCAACCGGTATTGGAACGCCGCATTTCAGAGTCTGCAGTGTACGGATTTCAGGAATATCGACGTGAAAAATCAACGGATATAAAATTCAAATAGTATTTAATGTTACCGTTGAGAGGGAAGCCTATAAATAGGCTAGCAGAGCAGCTGAAATAAAACAACGATCAACTATTTTATTCAAGCTTGTTGTTACGCTGTTAAAATCACAACTCGTACTCAAGAAATCAAAGCTCACGCTTATCAGATATATCAGTAGCATCTGAGGCTACATTTCGAGCTTGCTAGCAATTTGTAATTCAGTTAGACTTTATCTGTTGTGCTAAGATCAGTCACGAACTGATAAAAGTTGTCGTAAACTAAGAGTTTCAGCTTTGGCAGTGTTAAGTCCAAACTGAAGTGGGCCAATATAAGTGTTGTATTCTATCAAAGTCTTTTAGTGGATATCCTATCTTCGTGATAGAAGGGGTGACGTAGGAGTTATTCTATTCTCCGAACATCCATAAAAAAATTTTGTTCATTTTATTTCTCTCCTTATTTTCAGTTACATATTCTATCATTCAGTCAGTTTATTTTCCGCAACTGTTTCCATCAGTTAAACTGATTGTTATTGACATACGAGATACTGAGTGTCAGTTTGTAACAAAACTGAACCTAATCTTCGAAAATAATTCAAAATCCTTGAGTGTTTATTCAACCCCCCTTTCTAAACACTCATCACCCTTTATTCGATCCTATCAAGTGGTATCAGAGCAAATTGTATCTCGTCTCAGAATATTTCTACTCAAAACTTTTCATTATGTCTTCTTTCAACAAGATTCCGATGTTTTACAGGAAAGATTTTGACGATAGGAAAATCAGGATGCAGGCTCATTTAGCTGCACAGGATGATGATATGTGGTACGTCATTACTGACGGACCAATGAAAATTCTTAAAGCCAACATAGCTGTTGCTATAACAGAAGGGGCACCTCATCGGATAGAAAAACCCAAAGATGAGTGGACGACAGAAGATAAAAGAAAAGCTAATCTGGACAATGTGGCAAAGGATATATTTTACAAAACACTGGACAAAGTCACGTTCAGTAAAATCAAGATGAGCAAGACAGCCAAAGAGATTTGGGAAAAGTTGATCCAGCTTTGTGAGGGAAATGAACAAACCAAGGAAAACAAACTCTTTGTTGCTGTTCAAAAGTTTGATAACATCAAGATGAAAGTTGGAGAAACGATGCATGAGTATGATGAATGAGTTAGTTGCATTATCAATGAACTAAATGCATTTGGA
The DNA here is from genome assembly GCF_022965805.1 of Primulina eburnea. NCBI lineage: Eukaryota > Viridiplantae > Streptophyta > Magnoliopsida > Lamiales > Gesneriaceae > Primulina > Primulina eburnea. The sequence continues at coordinate 37,822,842 of NC_133107.1, read as the reverse complement.
AAAGTGTATACCAACAAAGAAGTTGCACTGAAAGTGATGAGAGGTCTTCCCAAGGAGTGGGACGTTAATACCATGGCGATGAGGGAATCCAAGGATCTACACAAGGTTGAGCTTCATGACTTATTCGCTGATCTAAACGCTTATGAGTTTGAGCAGCAAACTCGAGAAGGTGAACCTTCAACTCCAGCAGCCACAACTGCCCTAGCTGCTGTCAGAACGGAACCAACTGGTTCAGTCTGCTGATCAACTGAGAAATGATGCTATGTCATTGTTCATCAAGAAATTCAGAAGGTTTATGAGGAAGAACCAAGGGAACTTTCAGAAGCAGTACCAGAGGACCAATCCTAAAGAGGAATCAAATGCCTGCTACAATTGTGGCAAACCAGGTCACTTCATTGCTGACTGTCCTAAACCCAAGAAGGACAGTCAGGGCTCGACTGAAAGAAGGAATAAGTCATACGAGCACAAAAAGAGATCCAAGGAGGAGAAGAGATCTTCCAGGAAGAAGCATGAGGTACTCTTAGCTGAAGAAAGCAAATCCAAATGGACGTAAACTGACAGCGAAGAGTCAGAGCCAGAAACCTCATGCAGCTCCAGTGACAGTGAAGAAGAAGTGAAGTGTCTTATGGCTGATGATACTGAAGTTGAGTCAAACCAGTCAACAGGTAACAGCTACAAGCAAGGAATCAATCTGGTACTTGGATAGCGGATGCTCACGACACATGACAGGAAATGCAAATTTGTTATCTCAACTGATTAAGTACAATGGTCCAAAAATCAGTTTTGGAGATAATTCCAAAGGTAAAACTGTAGGGTAAGGGTAAGCTTATCCATGGTAACTTCATAATTAATGATGTTTTATAAGTTGAGAATCTCAAGTATAATTTGATTAGCATCAGTCAGTTATGCGATAATGGATTCTCAGTTCAGTTTGACAAACATTCTTGTTCAGTCAAAGATTCAACTGATGAGGTCATCCTAACTGGCAAACGTTGTAGAAACACTTACAAAGTCAGTTGGAATGATCAGCCTTGTGCACCAGTTTGTTTTATTGCTTCCAATCATTCTAAAAACTGGTTGTGGTACAAGAGATTGAACCACTTGAATTTCAAATCTATTGATTATATGAGTAATTATGATCTTGTAACTGGTCTGCCCAAAATGAATTTTTCCAAGGATAAAATTTGTTCAGCATGTCAGTTTGGTAAACAAGTGAGATCTTTTTTTTAAAAACAAGGGTAGTAAATCTTCTTCCCGATGCTTAGAGCTGTTACATATGGATCTATTCGGTTCTATACCAGTCATGAGCTTATGGGGAATGAAATACACCTTTGTGGTTGTCGATGATTTTTCAAGATTCACTTGGGCTATATTTCTCAAATCAAAAGACCAGACTGCTGCCCAACTGATCAAGCTTTTCAAAAGATTATCAAATGAGAAATCAGTTGGAATTGATAGAATAAGATCTGATCGAGGAACTGAATTCATCAATCAAATTCTTTCAAAATTTTAGAGAATGCTGGAATTAAGCATGAGCTCTCAGCAGCTTGAACTCCTCAGCAAAATGGTGTAGCTGAGAGGAGAAATCGGACCCTCAAAGAAGCTGCTAGAACAATGCTTGCTGATTCTGGTATTTCTCAGAGGTTTGGGCAGAGGCAGTAAACACTGCGTGTTATACTCAGAACAGATCGATGATTAATAAGAATCATCTGAAAACACCTTATGAGATCTGTTATGGAAAGAAAAGTGTGGTTTCATACTTTAAAATATTCGCCGCAGATGTTTTATTCTTGATAATGGTAAAACTCATTTAAAAGCTTTTGAGGAATAATCTGCAGAGGGAATATTTATCGGATATTCATCAGTTAGTAAGGCTTATAGAGTCTGCAACAAAAATACCTTGAATGTTGAAGAATCTATTCATGTTGTTTTTGATGAATCTGTGATAACTGATAAGCCAACTGATCAAGTTGAGCTAGTTGATAGATTTACAGATATCAGTTTGGAAGATGATGATGAAGAAGAAGGTCATATCAATCGAAAAATTCTTCAAACACCCGAACCGGAAGTATTGGATCAACCAGTTGAAGAGGAAGCTGCTCCTGACAATCAGTTGGCGGAACCTATTGAGAATATTCAACTACCAACTGAAGTAGCAGCAACTGAAACTGAAGCAGTTGCTGATGCAGCTCCAACTGAAACTAAAGCAGTTGATGACCTGAACGCTACTAATACTGAGTACAGATAGAACAAATCCCATCCACCAGAACTGGTGATAGGTAATCTATCTGAACCGGTGAGAACTAGAAATCAGATGCTCAATTTATTTATTCATTCTTCTTTCGTATCGCAATTAGAACCAAAGAAAATTGATGAAGTCCTTGCTGATCCTAACTGGATAAATGCAATGCAAGAGGAACTGAATCAGTTTACCCATAAAAATGTCTGGAACTTAGTTCCAAGACCAGTTTCAAAAACTGTTATAGGTACAAAATGGGTGTCCAGGAATAAGCTAAACGAAGATGGTACAGTCGTACGCAACAAGGCAAGATTGGTAGCACAAGGATATAGGCAGGAAGAAGGAATTGACTATGATGTAACGTGTGCTCCAGTTGCAAGACTGAAGCTATCAGAATATTCCTTGCCTATGCATCATTCAAGAATTTCAAAGTCTACCAGATGGATGTAAAGAGTGCATTCCTGAATGGCCAACTGCAAGAAGAAGTTTACGTTGAACAACCTCCAGGTTTTGTCAATCATAACTTTCCTGATCATGTATTTCATTTGAACAAAGCCTTATATGGTCTTAAACAAGCTCCCAAAGCTTGGTATGAAATTCTTTCAAAATTCCTAACTGATCATGATTTTTCAGTTGGATCAGTTGATAAGACCTTGTTCAAATTTTCTAAGAATGATCACATTTTACTAGTTCAAATTTACGTTGATGATATTATATTTGGGTCAACTAACCCCAAATTATGCGAGAAGTTTGCTAAGTTGATGCAGGATAAATTCGAAATGAGCATGATGGGTGAACTGACATTCTTTCTTGGACTGCAAGTGAAGCAATTGGAGAATGGTATCTTTATCAGCCAAACCAAATATACAAAGGAGCTGCTGAAGAAATTTGGCATGGAATCATGTTCAGCTGCAAATACTCCCATGAGTTCATCAGTTAAACTAAACACTGATCAAGGGGGAATATCAGTTGAGGCGACACTATACCGAGGTTTAATAGGTTCCTTATTGTAACTAACTGCTAGTCGTTCTGATATTGTATTTGCTGTCTGTATGTGTGCTATATTTCAAGCAAATCCTAAGAAATCGCATTTTTCAGCTGCCAAACGTATTTTGAAATATCTTAAGTGCACGCAAAATGTTGGGTTATGGTATTCTAAAGACTCTACTTTCAATTTAGTTGGATATTCAGATGCAGATTATGCAGGATGTAAGCTTGATCGAAAAAGTACAAGCAGATCATGTCAGTTTCTAGGAGACATACTGATATCTTGGTTCAGCAAGAAGCAGACATCCATAGCTACCTCAACAACTGAAGCAGAATATCTTGCTGCTCGTAGCTGCTGTGCTCTACTGCTCTGGATCCACCAACAACTGAAAGATTATGGAGTAATTGCTAAAGAATCGCCCATCTTTTGTGACAACACAAGCACGATTGCTATCACTTACAATCCAGTTCTCCATTCATGGACCAAACACATAGATGTCAGACATCATTTCATCAGAGATCATGCATTAAAGAAGACATCAAACTGGAATATGTCTCGACTGAACAACAAGCGGCTGACATATTTACCAAACCATTGCCCGAGACTAAGTTTTCTTACTTTCGCAATATACTTGGTTTAATTGATTTATCTTAATCATTCTTAATTGCTAAATATATCGGTTGTTAAATACTCTTTATTATTCAACTGTTGTCAAATTATCTTCTTAATTGATGACATCTTGTCAGTTTGATATTCTGTCACTTTATTACTTATCAGTTATTAAGTTTCAACTGATTTCAGTTCGTCGTTTATTTATTAATCTTTGTCAACTGATGTCAGTTTATTATTTATCAGCTATACTTTATAAACAGGTGTCATTTATTGCTGGAGTTGTAGAGTCTCAAGACACCCGAAACATTTTATCATTTATTCCAGCTAGATATTTATCAGTTGTTCATTCTCAACTGATATCAGTTTGTCATTTGTCAATTATGTTATTCAGTTAGTAAAATTTGTTAATAACTGATGAAATTAAATTTTTGCAGCAAAATAAACAACAGAGACAAAGTAGAAGAAACGTTCATATTATTCATTTAACAGAAATTAGCGCGGATTACATCAAAATATTCATCCTCTACAGCAGCTCTCCATGTTCTCAACCAACCGGTTAAAGGTCCGGTGGAAGTCTTGAGGAAGCTGTCTGACTCAGCAATTAGCTGGAGGATCTTCCTTTCCTTCCGCAGCATTAGCTGGTAGACATGCTCATCAGTAAAGATGTCTACCCACCCAGCAATGTGCAAGTGCTCCAAAAACTTCTTCAGTTTCGCCACCAGTCTGGGAGTGGTAGCTTCTCCAGTTTCATAAAGAAACTTCAGTCCCTGCAGCTCTTCCCAGTAGAAGAGAAATCTTATGAAAGACTTCATCTTCCATAGCAGCTTTTCGAGTCTCCAAAGCAGACTCCTTGAGAGCTTCAGCCATATCCGGAGTCTTTGAGCTACTTGCACCTGCCATTATATTTCTGAAATGTTATCTGCTGATATGATTAAAGCTAACCAATCCATTCTTATTTATAGCCAGGATTATGGAAGCTGAAAGGACGCAATCATCAGACGTCTAATCTTCTGAGCATAAGATTAATTTTATTTCGTCGCTTCATTCATTAACCCATAATTTATACGCACTTATTAAGGGGGAATATTGGTTTTAAGAGGTTAACTGAGAAGACAGCAGTTAATCAATTTTTCAACTGAAAAGACAGTTTCACAACTGATTGTTCAGCTGATTAATTTACTAATCTTCTCATATAAGTTAACTAATTAACCACATTATATTCCATATCAAGTGATGTGACTGTCATTATTGCAAATAGTAGATTTGAAACATAGACCCACTTGGGCCATTAAAATTGTACACACGCTTGCAGTACACGTACACACGTTTTTAATTCAATTTTTCATGGACTAACACGTGTCCAGAAATTGAACAATCACGTACACAAGTACTTTTCCCCGCCTCTATTCAGTTTCTCTCTTACGCGCACAAAAATTTTCAGAGAAAATTCTTACTCAAAGCGTATTTCTTGCAATATCTCAGGTTTTCTAATTGTCAGCAATGACAATTCAAATCCCATCACACATTCTGAATGCTATGGCCATCAATTTTGATTCCGTTCTATCTATCCAAGAGGTCGATGTGAAGAACGTATTTCTGAAGCTGGAAGCAGCTGGTCTGAAGACGTTTTTGGGGCAATACTCTCAGGAAATCTACCCAAAGGAGATTCAAGCCTTCTACTCAAATGGATGTGTTAATCTTGACGGTAGCATCACCATCACTGTCAATGATCAGTTGCTGATCATTTGTGAAGAATCTTTTGGGGAAGTGTTCTTATTGCCTACTGATGGGCTCAACAGTTTTTCCGAGGTCAGAACCTCTGATATTGAAGAGATGCAGTCATTGTTATCTGCTGATGGTCGGAAAATTAAGGTTTTCGATCCGAAGAAGGAGTTGAAGCCAGAAATCCAACTTCTGGCTGATATTGTGGCTAAGGGCATACTGGCTAAGGCTGGTTCATTTGCTGCCTTGACTCTTGAGAAATTTCAAGCTATGACCGTGATTATGGCAGAGCAGAAGGTGAACTGGAGGCGCATCATCTTCAACATTCTGCGCAACATGCTCCAATCAACCAAGCAGTCAAGGGGCTTTGCAGTTCAAATCAGTTACTTTTTGAAAGCCAAGGGGTTGGTTGCTGACACTGCCGACAAATCTTCTAAATTCAAGGTTTTCTCTGCTAATAACATTCTACCACCCCAGCCTAAATTGGAGCTCTCTCCTGATCAATTTGTGAAGATCAAGAAGGAGATTGGGATGCAACAAGCTGCTCCTAAATCAGTTAATAAAGCCAAGATTTTGGATCAACTGAAGACAATCAAGAGGAAGTTGATTGTCAGTGAATCTGATTCTGAGAAGACACCTTCACCCAAGATTGCAAAGAAACCAAGGACTCAGAAAACCAAACCTATAACATTGTTGGAATCCGTCCCAGCTGAGAGGCTGAAGCAATCAGGTGCTCAACAGCCTATTCAGGCTATTCCTCTTAAAGCCATTCCAGCTGAAGGTTCAGTAAAAAATCAGTTACCTTCATCAACTGATTTATCCGAACAGGTCACCACCTCAACTGGTGAGAAGAAGGCATCAACCAGAGTCGCAGCTCCTTTGATCTCTACAAATCGTCCTAAAATCTTTGCTCCTGCTCGACCCAAGGGAATAAAGATTCAAGAGCTAGTGGATACTACTCACTCTGGTCTCAACATTCCACACATTCTCACTGATGAGATAGGCAAGGGCAAGATGATTGAAGAGCCTAGGCCATCGAATGCGATTCAGACTCACATTGACTTGATTTGGGAATAGGTCAATGAATTTGCTGCATCTAAGCTGAAAACCTATGATGATTGGCTAAAATTCCGAGTTGAGGTTTTTGCTAAAACGTTGAAGAGAAAATCTCAACTGAACAAATTCATCAAACTGGAAGCAGTTGTTTTGAGAGTAGTCAAAGCTGCTACTATTGTGCAGACTTTAGGACGAAAAAATTATTTCTTTGATCTCATGAGAGTCAAAAATTTGACTCAACTGATTGATGAACTGAAGGTGAACTACATTCCTACAAATCCAACTGCCTACAATGATCGAGGTGTGCAAACTCAGTTGGACACCGATCTCATTTCCTTACAAATGCAGATAAAGAGTTGGGAAATGGATCAGAAATTAGTTCTTCCTGAAGGAATTTCAGAAGAAGAAGCAGAAGCAGAAGCAGAACCATGATCACAGCAAGAAGAGCCATCTTCTGAACAAGCTGCTGCTACAACTGTAGAGCCAACTCAGGATGTGCCACAATCCTCTGCTGCTGATCCTCAAATGTATTCTGAAGCTGACCTGACATTTTCTAATATCGATGAGATTATTCAGAAAGTGGCCCAGGATATTCAGATGACAACACCTTCAACAGAGTCAGTTGACATCCCAACTGATCACGCAGTTCAAAACATCACTATCTCAACTGAAGAACCAGTTCAGCTTGTTGTCTCTGCTGAACCAGATCGAACTGATGTGCCATCTCAGTCACCAGATCAAGAAATTGCTGCCACTGTGAAGGCTCAGCTGCCCATTATTGAAAATATTACAACTGACGAGCCAGTCCAAGTCTTAGCTGATCATCAATCAGACGCACCAGTTCATGATTCTACAACTGAGGTTGCCACAGATACTATTATTCAAGGGGACAGTGCATCTACTGCTCAGAATCAGCCTTCATCTTCTCATATTCAAGAAGAAGCAACTGAAACTGATGGCACTATGATTGTCTTTACTCCACCTGAACAAGTGCAACATCCTGACAATCTTGGAGCTATGTCTCCCGGAATTTCAAGTTCTGAAGCCCTGTTCGATGAAATTCAGACCATTCAAGAAAACATGGATAAGATGATGGATTCCATCAAATCCATACAGTCAACTCAGTTTTCTCATTCTGTCAAGATAAATGCTTCTGAAGATTTCGTTTTTGCGAAGCTGAAGAGTATTCAAAACGTTGTAACTGAGCTTTCACTTACAGTGGACCATATCAAGCAACACAGAGGCATAGCTGCTAGTCTTTCCACTACTCAAGATGTGATAAGCAAACGAGTTGAACGACTAGAGACGTCTGTTGCAAACAAAATAGATTTACTGTAAACTTCAGTACTTACTGCCATCTCCAGTATCTCAGCTGATGTCGGCGTCTTATCAACTGATGTTCGACGACTATCTTTCAAGATGGATCAGTTTGACAAAAAAGGGGAAGATATTAAGGCTCTGCTTGAACAACAACAGAAGAATCGTTGAAGAGCAGTTAGTTAGAAGCAGTTAGAAGTTTGTTTTAAGAAACAGTTTATTGTATTATGATCAGATTATTATTATTCTCAATTCAAGAATAAGTTCAGTTATGCGAATTCTTATTTTATCTACAATAAGTTCAGTTGTTCAGTTATTATTTGCTTAGTTTTGTTAAACACCTAAAAGGGGGAAATTGTTGGAAACTAAGTTTCGGAGTTTGACAAACTGAAGGAACCAACTGATCATACAATAACTGAACACGCGAAGCTGCAACTGAACTGAACATGGGATTTACGCAACTGAACGTGCAGCCTATTACAAGCAACTGAAGCCAGCTGAACTGATTTTACGAAGATAACTGGTCAGTTGAAAACTGATCAGTTGACATATTCAGCCATGTGCTTTTCAGCTAGCATCTTTCAGCTGAACACGTCATCAGTTATAGGGAAGGACATTCAACCGACAATAGTACATAACAGACTGCAACCGGTAGTGGAACGCTGCATTTCAGAGTCTGTAGTGTATGGATGTCAGGAATATCGACGTGGCAAATCAACAGATATATAAAATTAAAATAATATTTAATGTTACCGTTGAGAGGGAAGCCTATAAATAGGCGAGCAGAGCAGTTGAAATAAAACAACGATCAACTATTTTATTCAAGCTTGCTGTTACGCTGTTAAAATCACAACTCGTACTCAAGAAATCAAAGCTCACGCTTATCAGATATAACAGTAGCATCTAAGGCTACATTTCGAGCTTGCTAGCATTTTGTAATTCAGTTAGACTCTATCTGTTGTGCTTAGATCAGTCACGAACTGATAAAAGTTGTTGTAAACTAAGAGTTTCAGATTTGCCAGTATTAAGTCCAAACTGAAGTGGGTCAATACAAGTGTTGTATTCGATCAAAGTCTTTTAGTGGATATCCTATCTTCGTGATAGAAGGGGTGACATAGGAGTTATTCTATTCTCCGAACAATCAGAAACAAATCGTGTTCATTTTATTTCTGTCCTTATTTTCAGTTACATATTCTATCTTTCAGTCAGTTTATTTGCCGCAACTGTTTCCATCAGTTAAACTGATTGTTATTGATATAGGAGATATTGAGTGTCAGTTTGTAAGAAAACTGAACCTAATCTTCGAAAAGAATTCAAAATCCTTGAGTGTTTATTCAACCCCCCTTTCTAAACACTCATCACCCTTTATTCGATCCTATCAATAAGTTTATTGTCTTTGTGCAAGACTTTATTTGAGTAGTGGTGGAGTGTGTGCGTGTGTGTGAGAACTGAACAATGAATACACCGGAAAGGTGTTCTCACACACTGAGGGAAATGAGCTTATAAACTAAGCTGTTATAACTTGAGTATTCCCTCTGGGGAGATTGCTTCTTGTAAGCTGATAGGCAATAATCGGGCCCTTCTTCTCCACACACTCTTATTGTTCTTCTCATCGAGTCTTCACTGATCTTCATCTTCTATTTATAGGCGGGAAGCTTGATCGAACAGTGATACTCAATTATTGTATCCGTTCCTTGAAATATGTGTCTCGACTTTTCCGACAACTCTTCTGGAACACTTTGTCTTTAAACTCTGATGCAACGTCCATTATTGTCCTTTGATTGGACAATTGCTTTTGTACCTTTGTGCATAGCTGCATTCCATTAATGTTGACTGTCGTGTTTCGCAACTGATTGCTCCTAACTGATATTCTGAATTGATCAGTTGAATTGGTCTTGTTCTGGTGAGATGAGATCAGTTGACTCGTTAGCTGAATTGATTTCACTGCTTTAGTCGAACTGGTCAGCTGAGATCTTCATCTGTTGAACTCTTCATCAGCTGGGTGGACTTTTGAAGGTCTTCTGCTGCATTACCTATCAGCTGGTCATTCAGTTAGACTGTTCTATGATGCATCAGTTGAACTGGTTCAGTTTGGTTGATTAGTTGATGCTTTCAGTTGGCTTCGTTGACAGCTCCAGTTTTGAGAAAAATAACCCAAGTAAATATTGAAAAATAATCAACGATTACCAATGTGTATTTCACTCTCCCTAAACTCATGACTAGTATAGGACCAAAAAGATCCATATGTAACAGTTCTACGCACCTGGAGGAAGATTTACTACCATTGTTTTCTAAAGAAGATCTTACTTGTTTACCAAACTGACATGCTGAACAAATTTTATCTTTTAAAAAATCAATTTTAGGCAGACCAGTTACAAGATCATGATTACTTAGATGAGCGATGAATTTTAAATTTAAGTGGTTCAACCTTTTATACCACAAGAAGTTTTTAGAAGCTACAAAACAAACTGGTGCATTAGGTTGATTAGTCTAACTCAGCTTGTAGGTGTTACCACAACGATTTTCGGTTATAATAATGTCATCATTTGAGTTTTTAACTTAGCACTTGTATTTGTTGAACTGAACTGAAAAATTATTATCGCAAATTGACTGATGCTAATCAAGTTATACTTCAAATTATCAACAAGTAAGACATCATTAATAATAATGTTAACATGAATAAGCTTACCCTTACCCGCAGTTCTACCTTTAGAGTTGTCTCCAAAACTGATGTTTGGACCGGAGTACTTGATCAGTTGGGATAGAAAATCAGCATCCTCTGTCATGTGTCGCAAGCATCAACTATCCAAGTACCAAATTGATTCTTTCTTTGATGTACCTGTCACCTGCAATCACACACAATGAATAATTTTGGTACCCACTAGTCCTTTAGGAATCCAAACTTGGATCAGTCTGACTGACTTTTGAGTCGTCGTGTTCCAAATTATTTTCTCTAGCTTGTGTGTATTAGGTATGTTGTGTGTGGATGAAAACATATAATTTTTAACCTTTTTCAACTAATTGTTCCTCCGATATCTCTTCTGAACTGACTTACAGTTGTAATAATTATAATAGTCATTCTTTGAGTACTGATTTTTGTAGTTGAACCGTTTAGGTGACCAACTTCACGAATCAGTTGAACTCTCAGGGCTATATACAACTCCATACCGTTTAGCCTTGTTCTTGTTTTCAATCGGTGGTACAATAGGTTTACTTGGTTATGAGAATTCACGTACCAAATGTGATTTCACAAAGTTAATATACTTCCCTTTGTGCGCGTTCAACTTTGACATTGTATCACTTGCAGAGGTTCATCATTGCTATTAAAGCCCAAACAGATTTTATCAGTAACTGATTTTTGTAAACCTTGCATTTCAGTCGGTGTGACTGATGACTTGTTCCATGCTTGAATCAGATCAGTTTGTTTTGAAATTTCAGTTTTTAACTGCTGAATCAAGGTTTGGTTCTCTATCATTTCAGCTTTCTGCTTCGCAATCTCCCTTCTTAGACTCAACACTTCAACTGACTCATCAGTTTCAGTTTTGTTTTTTTGGGGATTAGTTTGCTTAGCTTTGGCTTTCTCAAATGACAAAGCAAGCTTGTGATACTCATTAACCATGTCATGTAATGTGGCAATGAGTTTTTCTAGTGTAAAATCACTAGAACTGAAATCAAATACATGTTCACTTGTTGATTCCAGTTTTGCATCATTCGTCATTAAGCATTTTACTTCGTCTTCATCGCTGGAGCTGCTCAAGCTCTCAGACTCTGACTCTTCGCTGTCAGTCTCTGTTCATTTGGATTTGCTTTCCTCAGCTAGCAGGACTTCATGTTTCTTCTGGAATGATCTTTTATCATTCTTGTCTCGTCTTCTGAATTCAAATGACTTCTTTCCTTTTTCAGTTGAGTGTCGACTGTCCTTCTTTGGTTTATGATAGTCTGTAATGAAATGTCATGTCTTGCCACAGTTGTAGCAAGAATTTGGTTCTTCCTTTTAGTTGTTCTTCTGATATTGTCGCTGTAAAAAACCTTGATTTCTTCTCATGAATTTTCCAAATTTTTTGACAAATAATGACATTGTGTCATTACTCAGTTGTTCTGCAGTTTTCTCAAATGAACCAGTTGATTCCAGTTTGATGGCACTTAAAGCAGTTGTAACTGTTGGTGTTGAAGGTTCTCCTTCTCTCGTTTGCAGTTCGAACTCATATGCTTTGAGATCAGCAAATAAATCATGTAAATCAACCTTTTTCAGGTTTTTGATTCTCTCATAGCCATCGTCTTTACATCTCATTCTTTGGGAAGACCTCGAACTACCTTCAATGCAATTTCTTTGTTTGAATACACTTTCCCAAGTGCATTCAGTTCATTTATAATGCTGCTAACTCGTTCGTCGTACTCATTCATTGACTCTCCAGTCTTCATTTTGATATTGTCAAATTTTTGTACCGCGACTGAGAGTGTTTTCTCCTTTGTCTGTTCATTTCCTTAGCATAACTGAATCAGTTTTTCTACTTTTGATCTTATTGAATATAATCTTATCTAGTGTCTTGTACATAATATCTTTAACCACATTATCCAGGTTGGCTTTCCTCTTATCCTCAGCTGTCCACTCTTCTCGTGGTTTCTCTATGCGATGGGGTGCTCCATCAGTTATAGCAACAGCTGTATTTGCCTTCAATATTCTCATTGCCCCATCAGTTATGACGTAACACATATCATCATCATGTACATCTAAATGAGCATGCATTCTGATCTTCCATTCATCGAATTCTGTTCTGGAAAACATGGGGATCTTATTGAAAGAAGACATGGTAATCAGATTTATATATGGAAAGTATTCAGGAACAAGATTGACACTGCTCTGATGCCACTTATTAGGATCGACTGGGTGAATGAAAGTGTTTAGAAGTGGGGGATTGGATAAACACTACAAGATTTTAAAATCTTTTCGATGGGTTAATCAGTTTGGTGATAAACTGAATTCGATAATCTTGTTGTCAATGTCAATCAGTTAACTGGTAAAGTGCGGAAATAAACTGAAAGACAGATTAAGTACTTGAGAATAAAGAACACAGAGATTTATGGATGTTCGGAGACTTCAAATGCTCCTACGTCGTCCTTTCTATCTCAATGATAGGATTTTCACTAAAAGACTTTGATTAATTACAGCAACTGTAATATAATATCCAAGCCTGGTGAACGGTACGGTTTAAGATTTCGTATGTTTATTGACTCTTTAGTTAAGATTAAGTATAGTTTTGATGTTAAGAGTTGCGATTTATGGTGTATAGTATTGTTGGTTATATTTGTTATGCGGTTTTATTGTAGCGTTGTTGCGATTTAACTCTTGGTAATTAGTATGTTGAGCCAATTGCTATGAGGCCAATTGTAGTGGTTAGATAAGATATAGAGGTGCAACTTTCTTGTTGGGAGTGTTGCCGGATTGTGAGAAGAAGTGACGTTGTGACTCGATTTTATTGCATATAGTTGGTTGTTGGCTACAGAGGTGACCGCACCCGCGGTCAGTTGGCCACCGCACCCACGGTGTTTGGGCAGAGGCCAGACCGCACCCGCGGTCGTTGCTTCCAGATTTGTGATGTTTTTCCAGTAGGCAGAGCGCACCCGCGGTGAAGAAGGCAGCGCACCCGCAGTCGATGAACAGTGTAAGCGTGTTTTCGAGATTTTAGTGATATAATTCATGAGTTGGTTCACTTTTTCCCCATTTCTTTCCATTCTCTCGGTCCTTCTCTCAAGATGTGAGCTAGGGTTTAATTTCTTTTCATTTCCTTTCTTTGATTCAAGCTTCTTGTTGGTTATTTGTGGTGAGATTAAGGTTCTTGTGGGTTCAAGGAGCTAAGGTAAGCATTTTTGTTTAGCTTATTCTTGGTTTTGGTGTTGGGAGAAATCATGGGTTTGTTGGTGTGTTGGTTTAATGGATTTAATGGTACGAGTTTATGATTATTGAGTTGTTGATGGTGCAATATATGGTTTATTGTTGTAGGATTTCATCCAAGAGAATAGAATCAAGTTTACCAAGTGTTGTAAGTGGAATTCATTTCCTTGTGCTCACATGATAATATATGTATGGTGTTTCAATGGTTTTAACATGTTATTCCATTCCATTTGATTCATGCTATGTATTAATACACTTTGTTGTATATTAGAGGCATTTTATGTCTCAATTATGTCAAAGGGAATACAAAAGAAAAGAGCATGCAAAGTGTTTGGTTTAATGCCTAAAAGAGAGTTCAAATGATTTATTGGATTGATAGATACATACTCAGAGATTGCATGCAATTTGTTGATCAACGACCATAGGCTTATATCCCAACAGAATATCGATTCATATCGATGGGATATAGGTACAGAGACAGAGATACTATCTAGATATCCATCCATCAGAGAAAAGAGAAATAACATCGTTATTGTTATTAATGCTATGATATTTATGTTTCAGAGTTGATGATATTCAATGTTTTCAAAGTTATGTTTTTCAGAGTATGATATGTATCCATTGCTACGTAAGAGTTCCACTTTCTGAGTTTTATACTCATTTCAGTTATTTAATGTGATGCAGATAAGAGCGACGAGCCGGGACGTTGATTGTGGGCCGGAGTCATATGCATATAGAGAAGGAAGGAAGAAGACTATTTTGATAGCATTTTGGACATGATCACAAAAATGATATTTTGTATTGTGTTGCATCATTTTATTGATCATGTATATACTTTTGATATATTGAAATGTATTTTGAATCCTTTTTCCATTTTAAAGAAAATTTTAAATTCCGCTATTACTTTATTAAAACCGGTCGAGGGTGTCACATTTAGTGGTATCAGAGCACCGTTCTTCGGACCAATGCATATTACTTCGTCTACTTTCAACAGTCCGGATATGTCTTCTTCTACATCTATTCATTGTTATTGGTTGATATGTATTATGTGAGCACATTGTAGGAGTATGCCTCCTAAGAGAAAGGCTTCAGAGGGTGAGGATAGTTCTTCATCGAGAGTTGTCAATGAGTTCGGCAAGTTACTGAAAGAGCAAGCCAAGGTCCATAGTGAGCAGATTCAGCAACTGATTCGTTTGCAAGGTACATGCCAAGGTAGAGGACAAGGGAGAGGTCAAGTGGCACAAGCAGTTGGAACTGATGGGATCTTTACTGCTTTCAAGAGGATGGATCCACCGGATTTGCAGGAAGCACTGATCCATTGGTGGCTGTAGAGTGGATCAAAGCTCTTGAGGCGATTTTCGATCATCTCAACTATGAAGACAAGGACATAATCAGTTGTGCAGTGTTCATGTTAGTCAAAGCTGCACGCATTTGGTGGAATGCTACCAAGGTAGGTGTTGATGTACCGACAATGAAGTGGCAAGATTTTACTGATCTTTTCTATGACAAGTACTTCCCAGATGCACTTAGAGCAAGGAAAGTGACTGAATTTTTAGAGCTTCGTCAAGGAGGGATGAATGTTGACGAGTATATTCTGAAGTTCGAGGAGGGCTGTCTGTTTGCCCCGTATATTGCCTCCAATGACAAAGACAAGGGTGCTCATTTCATTAGAGGCCTTCGAGCAAATATCAGAAGGGACATCAACATGTCTAACGCGGTGTCATATAAAGAGATTGTGGCTATGGCTTTGTTGGCCAAGCAAGACGAGAAAGACATTGCCAGAGAGAGACAGGCGAGGCAGCAGGCTATTGCTCAGAGAGGTCAGGGTTCGAGTCAAAGAGGCAAAGGCGGTTTTAAGGGGAAAGGCAAGGTGGAACCGAGTTCTAAAGCACCGGCAGTTCCTTTTGATCCTGAGAAGCCGTTGTGTCCCAAGTGCAGCAGGCATCATCGGGGAGAGTGCATATTTGGTACTCATACTTGTTATCGCTGTGGCACTGCAGGCCATATTGCCAAGGACTGTCCAAGAGGATCGAGTAAAGAGAAGGTGCAGGGTCGCATCTTCACCATGACGAAGGAAGGTATAAACCATGATTCTTCAGTGATCTCTAGCACTATTTTAATTTCAGGCAGAGTAGCTACGACATTGATTGATACAGGTGCTACTCATTCTTTTATGTCTGAACTATTTTTGAGATCTTTGGGTCTAGTTCCTTCTATTCTTCCCCTCCAGTTTAATTTTGTATTGCCTTCGGGAGATGTGTTTTGCCCGACATCTATTGTGTATGCGTGCTCTGTTCAAATTGATGAGCGAGTGGTTTATGCCGACTTGATTGTTATTCCGATGGTTGTGTTTGATATTATACTTGGCATGGATTGTCTATCAACCTATCGTGCAGTGATTGATTGCGTTGCTAAGACGGTGAAATTTGCAGATGATGGCAATAGGGAAGGTATGCTCGCCAGTGCAGCTACTTCGCTGGTCCTTCCTTTTATTTCGTGTCTTGAGGCTAAGAAGTTGTTGTGTAGAGGTTGTGATAAGTTTTTGGCTTCAATTGTTGATATGGATAGAATGGTTAAGTTGAATATTGATGATATTGATGTTGTGAGAGAGTTTCATGATGTATTTGAGGATGATGTTCCGGGTTTACCGCCGGACAGAGATGTAGAGTTTGTGATTGATCTAGTTCCAGGTACAGTTCCTATTTCTAATGCTCCGTATAGAATGGCCCCTTCAGAGATGAAAGAGTTGAAGATGCAGTTGCAGGATCTATTGGATAAAAGTTTTATTGGGCCGAGTTCTTCGCCTTGGGGAGCTCCGGTTCCTTTCGTCAAGAAGAAATATGGGTCTTTGCGGCTTTGCATTGATTATAGAGAGATCAACAAAGTGACTATCAAGTATAAATATCTGTTGCTGCGAATAGACGACCTTTTTGACCAACTGCAGGGGGCTAACGTGTTTTCGAAGGTTGATCTGTGATTTGGCTATTATCAGTTGAAGGTTAGGGAGTCTGATATCCCTAAGACGGAGTTCCGGACCAGGTATGGTCATTACGAATTTCTTGTGATGTCTTTCGGTCTGACTAATGCTCCTTCAGTCTTCATGGATCTTATGAACCGAGTGTTCAAGCCGTATTTGGATAGCTTTGTCATTATTTTCATCGATGACATATTGATTTATTCCAAGACCAGAGAGTTTCGTTCAGAGCACCTCAGAGTTGTTCTTCAGTTGTTGAGAGAGAAGAGGTTGTATGCTAAATTAAAGAAATGTGATTTCTGGTTGGAGCAGATTTCTTTCTTAGGCCATGTTGTCTCGAAGGAGGGTATAGCTGTTGATCCAATGAAAATCGAGGCGATTCAGAATTGGCCTATTCCTACCACTGTATCAGAGGTACATAGTTTTCTTGGTTTGGCGGGTTATTATTGTCGTTTCATTGCAAACTTTTCTAAGGTTTCCCTGCCGTTAACCAATCTGACGAGGAGATTGTGAAGTTTGAGTGGTCCAATGATTGCCAAAGTCGATTTCAAGGGTTGAAAGATAGATTGACGACAACTCCTGTACTTGCATTACCCAGTGGTTCAGAGGACTTTGTTTTTTATACCGATGCGTCGAAGAAAGGTTTGGTGCAGTGCTGATGCAACGTGGGAAAGTTATAGCTTATGCTTCTCGCCAGTTGAAGGACTACGAGAAAAATTATCCTACGCACGATCTGGAGCTTGCAGCTGTGGTTTTCGCCCTGAAAATCTTGAGACATTACTTATATGGCGAAAAATGTGAAATTTTCACGGACCACAAGAGTTTGAAGTATTTGTTTCCCAGAAAGAACTCAATATGCGCCGGAGACGGTGGTTAGAGCTTGTCAAAGACTATGATGTGAAGATTAGTTACCACCCAGGGAAAGCGAATGTTGTAGCAGATGCATTGAGCCGTAAGTCGAGTTCTTCTTTGAGTTCGATGATTCAGCAGCCGTTGTTGTTGGACTTATATCGAGAGGAGATAGCTTTGGTAGTCCCAGGAACCATTGCACGCTTTTCAGCGTTGGTCATTCGGGCTACATTGACAGACAGGATCCGTAGAGAGCAGGTCAATGATTTACAGTTGACAGAGTTGAGAGCCAGAGCAGAGGAGAGAGGTAATTCAAGGTTTGGGATGAATGGAGATGGTTTGGTGACATTCAGAGGCCGTATTTGTATTCTTGTTGGTGATGATATTCGGCGAGACGTCTTGACAGAGGCACATACCGCGCCATACTCGATACATCCAGGCAGCACCAAGATGTATCAGGATCTTCGTAGACTCTACAGGTGGCCAGGTATGAAGAAAGATATTGTCATGTTTATTTCTCAGTGCCTAACTTGTCAGCAGGTGAAGATCGAGCACCAGAGACCTGCTGGGACATTGTTATCATTTCCGATTCCTCAATGGAAATGGGAGCATATTACGATGGACTTCGTGACTGGTCTTCCCAGAACGCAGAAAGGTTTTAACTCTATTTGGGTTATTGTTGATCGGTTGACCAAGTCAGCGCATTTTATTCCAGTCAAGACGACGTATTCCATGAACCAGTATGCCGAAGAGTACATAGCAGAGATTGTGAGACTTCATGGTGTTCCTGTGTCGATCGTGTCTGATCGTGACCCTAGATTTACTTCAGAGTTTTGGAAGAGTTTGCACAGAGCTATGGGTTCACGGTTAGCATTCAGTACATCATATCATCCCCAGAGCGACGGTCAATCAGAGAGAGTTATTCAGATTCTAGAGGATATGCTCAGAGCTTGTACTATCAATTATCCTGGTAGCTGGGATTCCAAATTTCCTCTTGTTGAGTTCACGTACAATAATAACTACCAAGCGACGATTGGCATGGCACCGTATGAAGCACTTTATGGCAGGAAGTGTAGATCGCCTTTGTATTGGGATGAGATTGGCGAGAGGAAGATGTTGGGTCCAGAGTTGGTCCAACAGACAGCTGATGTTGTTGCTGTCATTCGAGAGAGGATGAAGACATCACAGTCGAGACAGAAGAGCTATGCAGATGTGCGTCGTAGGCCGTTGCAGTTTGAGGTTGGCGACCATGTGTTCTTGAAGATAGTACCTCTTAAGGGTGTGATGCGGTTTGCCAAGAAGGGAAAGTTGAGTCCGAGATTTATTGGCCCATTTGAGATGTTGGACAGAGTCGGTGATCGAGCTTACAGGTTAGCCCTACCACCAGATCTTGACAGAGTTCATAATGTTTTTCATGTCTCCATGCTCAGGAAGTATATTGCGAATCCTTCCCATGTTCTTCGCCACGAGCCATTGGATTTGACGCCGAATTTGACGTACCAAGAGATTCCAGTTCAGATTCTGGATCGCAAAGTTAAAGTGTTGAGAAACAAAGAGATCGGCATTGTTAAAGTCCTTTGGAAGAATCATTTGATTGAAGAAGCCACGTGGGAACCAGAGGATGAGATGAAAGAGAAGTATCCTGAGTTGTTTGCGCAGTGACGTCAATTTCGAGGACGAAATTCCTCTAAGGAGGGGAGATTGTAATAGCCAAGCCTGGTGAACGGTACGGTTTAAGATTTCGTATGTTTATTGACTCCTTAGTTAAGATTAAGTATAGTTTTGTTGTTAAGAGTTGCGATTTATTGTGTATAGTATTGTTGGTTATATTTTGTTATGCGGTTTTATTGTAGCGTTGTTGCGATTTAATTCTTGGTAATTAGTATGTTGAGCCAATTGGTATGAGGCCAATTGTAGTGGTTAGATAAGATATAGAGGTGCAACTTTCTTGTTGGGAGTGTTGCCGGATTGTGAGAAGAAGTGACGTTGTGACTCGATTTTATTGCATATATTTGGTTGTTGGCTACAGAGGTGACCGTACCCGCGGTCAATTGGCCACCGCACCCACGGTGTTTGGGCAGAGACCAGACCGCACCCATAGTCAGATAGGTACCGCACCCGCGGTTGTTGCTTCCAGATTTGTGATGTTTTTCCAATAGGCAGAGCGTACCCGCGGTGAAGAAGGCAGCGCACCCTGCCATAAGTTTGGGCCATAAGATAAATATTCGATTCAAGGATCTTAGACTAATTTTGTTAGGGAGCTGAGATGAGATTTAACTTTTAAGTGTATCGCCGAGGATAGAAGTCGGTCAGTAAATTTTGGTGCTAATGTTTCTTAAATCGAACTGCATAATGCTAATGTAATAGATCGATGTATATTACGAGTCTAGTATAAGAAAAGTAAGGTGCGATAAGTTTGGGCATCTATTTCTAGTATGAGGAATTGCAAGAAAAGTCAAAATTCGAGGACATATTAAAATAAAACTAAGCCGCTATAAATCGTCTTAAGTTACGATTCACAAACGAAGATTTTGACAGACAAAATAATTAGGATCAAGGAGACATAAGGACATCTTAAGATTTATTATTTTATCAAAGTAGCGCCGCGGAAGCATGGACCATTGAGATACTAGAACTAAGTCTAAACTTTGTGATTATCAAGGATAAGCGAATTTCAGGGACGAAATTCAATTTAAAGGGGGAGATTGTAACGTCCCGAAAATCAGACTACGTATAAGCCATGCATAATTGCTACTATTTAAATTAAAAATGAATTTTTAAATATATATATATGAAGTGGTAATTCATTTTTAATAGTTTTAAGTCATGATTATTTATTTTAAAAGAAGATGATTAGTTTTATCTTTTCAGGATAAATACGCGAGGCCGGACCGGAGTTTGGAGATTAGAAATAAGATTAATAATAAGAAAAATATTCCTAAATTTAATTTAAGCTAAGGAATAATTTATTTTAATGAAAAAGAATGTTTTAGGATTTATTGAATTAATTGGAGTCAAGTTATTAAATAAATTCTTTTAGGTTCAATATTTAATTAAAGCTTAAATAAAAATATGTGAATAAATGGAGATGAATTAATCTAGGTATAATATATATTCAAAAAATTAAACATAGTATTTAAATACTTAAAGTTGAATCCATGCAAAGTCATGCAAGAGTTTAATCTAAATTAATGTGTTAATTCACTAAAATGTATAATGAGTATTTAAAATATTAAGAATTTAAAATACAAGGTTTAAATAATAATATACCATGCAAATGAATAATAAATTTGGTTAAGGTAATTCAAAATAGTAGTAAATTCATTCTAGTCACATCAATGGCCTTTAAAATGAATACCATTCCTCACCTTTAATTCAATAAGTTATTGGTAAATTCAAATACTATAATACACTTTATTTCTAATCAAACCATTACCATAACAAATCAACGTGCAGTAGGAATGGAAAGGCAAGAAGCTTCGACAGTAAGAAAGGAAGATCATTTCAAAACCCATTCAAAATTCTTTCACTTGTAACTCTTAACTAAATGCTTATTATGACATCTTAACACCTCTTATAACATTCCCCTTCATTGTCTAGCATACCACACTCCCACCTTCGAAGAAACAGCAGAAAAGCTGCAGCCAAGAATGAAGAAATAATTCAAATGCCATTCAAAATTCCATTCATTTGTAACCTCCAACTAAATGCACATCAAGACCCATTAATCACCTCCTATATCATTCACCTTCATCCCTTACATTTCCTACAACCATAAGCTTCGAAACATAGCAGAAACATAGCAGCTTAGGATCGAGAACAGCAGCTGTAACAAAGAAAAGAGATTCAACTTCGTTCTGTCGCGTCGTATTGTCGTTTTGATTTGTTTTCTTCAAAACAAATTTCCAGGCATGTATATGTTATTCTTTTGCTCTTCAATCAAGTCCTATAGATATTTTTAAAGCATTATATATTCATTATGCAAGCAACAACTCAAAATTTTGACAGCAAGTTCTGAAAATCTGCACAGATTACTCGGCCAATGGTTTGTGCTTCACGGGTTTGGTGGTTTTTGTTGATTACAGGGAGTGGTGCGGTTCCAAGCTCTCAGGGCTGCTTCTAGGCATGATTTAGAGTGTCTTAGGAAGTTATTGGTTCATTAGTTTCCATCCATACACACACAAATGCAGAAATGACAGCAACTTCTTACTTGAGTGCAGAATGAGACACGGTTTCTGCCATTGAGTTGTTTAAGTGGAGTGTTCGAACCTTGACTGTCCTAGGGACTGTAGCCATGGTTAGAACCCTCCCTTAACATGTCTAGTGTGTGACAAAATCGGTATTTACAAGCCTGGTCCAGGGATCCATCAGATTTTTACATCAACAATGCAAGAGTCACTCGATTTTCCTTTTCAGTTTCTGTGTGAGTGTGGGTTCGGTTTTTGTGTGTTGGATGAATTGTGGTTGGCTCCTAGCCTATAGCCATGGTTCATACAACACTACATCATGTCTAGATCGAGCCATGGTCGCTTAAATGGCCATTGGAACGGTACAAGACAACAAAACAATGCAATACATCACAAAATACAGAAAGGGGCTCTCGGTTTTGAGCTGTGATTGTCCTAGGTGTTGGCTCGGTTTGTGGTTGGCCTTTGGCCCTTAACCATGGTTCAAGCCATGCCTTAGGATGTTGGTAAGAGTCCTTTGGCGGTGGTTCAAGCCCATAGTCATAAAATTCAGGATTTTCACTACAAAAGACACAAGCTGTTATTGCTGCCTTTTTGACAGCAACTTTGCGTCACGGTTTAGGAGGTGGTTTGAGTTCTTGGTTGGCTTTTAGCCCATGGCCTTGGACTGGACAGTACCTCAATGAGTTAGGAAGGTCATGTTTTTGGCCGTTCGTGATTTGGTCAAGTTTAGAGGTCGTACGAGAATTTACGGTGAAAGGTGCCAAAATGACTCTCGAAAGAGTGTTTTATGTTTTTGGATTTCTTTCACCTATTTTCGTGTTTTGCAATTCTTATGCATGTTTTTCAGTATGTTTGGGGTATTTTTAATCATGGTTAAACGTCGGTTTAATGTTGGTTCGGGTTGGTACGAAGCCATGATTAAAAATAAAGTTGGTCCTAATCGTCTCGTT
This sequence comes from Primulina eburnea, assembly GCF_022965805.1. Classification (NCBI taxonomy): domain Eukaryota; kingdom Viridiplantae; phylum Streptophyta; class Magnoliopsida; order Lamiales; family Gesneriaceae; genus Primulina; species Primulina eburnea. The sequence goes on along the minus strand of NC_133107.1, from coordinate 37,800,052 downwards.
TTTGGTTTAGTGGTTAAGTTTTTGTCAAGTTAAAATTATTTGCATGTGTCACATATTAGAATTATGTCGCAGCGAGCCTGGAAGCGATCCAACTCATCCGGTAAAAATAAGGTTATAATTATATTACGTGCATAAAAATATAAAATGTTTATTTTTGAGATATATGCTATATGTCTTGTGGCCACCTTATGCTTATGGGTTTGGAAGTCGGTAGGCGCAACCGAGGACCTCTCCACCCGGTAACTTACGACCGGTTTATGATTATGTATGGGTACGGACATCCAGTCCAAGGGCTGTGATTGATCTCTACCGCCCTAGTATACTGTGGTTTAGTCTAATCAGGCGCTCACGTTATGTTATGGGCCACTAGCTTAAAAACATTATCTCTACAGAAAATTATGATATATTATGACAGAGCTCTATGGAGCAAAGCTTTTACGTATGTGTTTGTGCTAAAAATAATTAATTAGGAAGCCCGACTTAATCATAGGCCCAATTATATTATATGGGCCCATGAGCTGTAGCAGATTAATTTGTATCGATTCAAACTGATCACGACGTGGGAGAAAAGAAATGGAAATCGTGCTAAGGTGGTGGGAAAAATCATGGGCTCATGGGGGAGTGGAAGAAGCTACCTTTCACAACGAAGAAAAGAAGGGATCGGCAAGAACAGACACACACAACTCAACTCTACAGACAAATCTGCAAATACTCTCTGCAAAATTCAATCTTTCATTGCACTAGTTTTCACGTATTTCCAGTACATTTCTAGCGTCTTCTAGTTCTAGATTTCAGCAATTATTTGTGTTATATTTCCATATTTTGTAAATTCCTACTGTTTGTTGAAAATATAAATGATGTCAGGAGTTTATTCCTCAAATTCCAGTAGTTTTCTTTATTTTGGCGTCGTAGTCATTTTAGGAGATTAGAACCGACGGTCGAATTTAGTATCCATAATCGTCAAGTTTTTAGAAGTTAGATTTTCGTTGTTTTTACGCAAATTGGTGCACTTCGCACCTGGCACGCCCGCAACACCAAATATTGTGCAAACATATTTTTGGCACGCCCGGTGGGACCATCACTATGCCGCCAAGAAGGAAAGAAAACGTCAATCAAAGAGACGGGAAGTTTCTACCAAGCCAGGAAGAGACTCATGCTCCACAATTAGAACAATCGGCTTCTGAAGAGCCGACCGGGGAGTTGGATTTGCATCCAAGTCATGTTCCAGAGGTATATGCTCATATTTCAAATCATTTGGTTGAAACGTTGGCTGCGATAAAATTTGAAGAAATATCAGAAGCACTGTCCAAAGCTGTGTCTGATTGCTTGAAGACAGTATTGGGTAAACCGAACCAATCAACCAACAAAGAGCAAAATACCATTGTTAAAGAGGCTGATCAGGGGAGTAATCAATTCACTGAACTCGACCAGGGAGCAGGACACTCAATGGCTGGCGATCCTCGCCGCCCAGAGTTGGCACTCCCAAACCAACGGGAAGGAAGTTACACACTATCACATAAAAAGGAGAAAACTTTAGGTGGAAGAGTTCGGCCATATCCACGTACAGATGGAGCAGGGAGTTTGAAACAACCTGTCAACCAAGTCCATGCGATTACTAATCCTTTGTATCAACCAGGAATGGATGATGATATACCACACTTGGGTTATCATGGAGTTGATGGAAGTTTCCAAGGATGTAATGCTGGTTACAGTACAGAGGCTCAGACTCGGGGGGCAAACTATTATCACCATCTGCTCCCCAAAAAAAACGCAGCAATGATCGATCTTGATATGGTGAGAGAAACTGTGCAAGAAATGTATGGGCCGGCTTTGAGACAAATTGGCCGCCCAGAATTTCACAAGCCATACCCCAACCACATAGATATCAACAATCCATTTCCCAGATGTTACAAAGTACCAGATTTCAGCTTATCTTCTGGAGAAGATAGTCAATCTAGCCTTGAGCACATTGCTAGGTTCACTATAAGGTGTGGGGAGCTGGCGAACTTGGAAAACTTTATTACTTTGAAGTTGAGATTGTTCCCAAATACCTTTACTGGCACGGCATTTTCGGGGTATGCCGCACTTCCTCGAAACTCAATCTTAAGTTGGAAAGATATGGAGAAGCAATTCCTTACTCAGTTTTACCGAACTGAGCCTGAGGCGTGCATCGCTGATTTGTCAAAGATATCTCAGAAAAAAGGAGAAACAGCTGATATGTTCATTGATAGGTTCAAGAAAACAAAGAACAAGTACAAGGTGTTTCTGCCAGAGACTGAGTTTGTCAAAATAGTACAAAAGGGGCTAGACTTTGAGCATAAGAAGAAGTTTCAGGATATGGAATTCAGAGATTTCTTTGAACTTGCAGCAAAGGTTGGGGAGTACGAGGAACTATTGACAGATGAGTCGTCTAACAAGAAAACAACAATGGAATCTTATTACCAGGAGGTGGAAGATGTTTTGGCAGAAATTCGATCAGCTGGTTCATACACGGTTCCCCTGCTAAAAATGAAGCTGACAGAACCTGAAAAGAAGAATAGCTCCCAACCTCCCAAGGACATGCAGTACACATTCAATATTTCCAAAACAGATGACATATTTGATTTTCTGGTTAAAGAAAAGTTCATCGCTTTTTCACCTGATCATCGGATGCCTACTAAGGATGAGCTGAAAAGTCGAGAATACTGTAAGTATCACAACTCATACAATCATTCCACTAAATTGTGTTGGGCTTTCAAGAATGTTCTGCAGGAAAGAATCAACAAAGGAATATTGAAATTCCCTAACAAGCAAGAGTACATGGCAGTGGACAATGACCCATTTCCTCCTGCGGCATCGGTAAACGTGAACGTCACAAATTTGAGAAATTTGTTGAATGACAAGAGAAGAAGCCGATTCTTTGCAATGAAAGACCGAATAATTAAGAAATGTTGGATTCCGAAAGGTCAACTATTTGAGGCCGCTGTAAGGTATAGTACTAATCAACTAAGAACATTTCAGCAGCGTTTTCCCAGAAGTGTTGGTGAATCTGCGGCCTCTAGGCCGAAGAACCAATATTTATTCAAGAGATCAGTGCTTGAGAATCAATTGTTTAGAGGGGAGTCGTCTCGCAATCAGCACCAGAGATACTCGAACAGGAGGAACGTGAACAGAGTTGAACCACGAAAGATAGAAATCAGGAAGAAGTCACTTTATCATGATAAAAGTCAGCGTGTGAATGAAGCTCCGGTGAGAAAGACTGTAGAGGTCAGGGAAGTTCGACCCAGATTTGTACGTCCAGCCAAAAAAGAATTCACCCACGAATGGAGAGTGGCCCAACACAGAAAATTCCCTAGGCCACCAACTCGAACCCAGAAAAGAAGGCTGTTGAGGGAAAAAGCGGCTGCAAAAAAGGAAGAACTTTCTAAGGTAGACAATAAACCCATACATGATATGCCAGTCATCGAATCACAAGCGGGAAGTAGGTCAAACTTTGGTAGGTCCGCCACTGAAGATAAGTGGGTCGACGAAGACGATGATTTACCGAGTGATTATGAGAATCAAGAAAGGAAAACATTCAGTTTCTGTATAGGGAAGTTCCACATATCAGTGGACTGTGCCACAGGATTGACGATACTACCAGAAAGGTTCAAACTTGTCGAGGAAGAATGCGGGGAGTCAGTGTCTGAAGTAGCTGTTGAAGAGATGAAGGTTTGCAACAAACTCCCCGAAAGAGGTTCAGGAGTTATTATCAGAGAAGATCACCCTAACAAGCCTAAGCATGTGATTTTGGAAAAGACAACAGCCGATATGACTAATGACATAAGGTCTTTATACATCAAGGCTCATGTGAATGGCAAGCCAGTGTCCAAAGTGTTAATCGACAATGGCTCGGTAGTGAATGTCTTGCCAGTGAGGATGTTTAAAAATTTGGGCAAAAATGAAGAGGACCTAATCTCCACAGAAGTTTCTGTTGCTGCGTTTACGGAAAAAACCACCAAGAACATTGAGTTTTTCCCAGCTGATGTTGTTGTGGGGAGTATTTCGTCTATTTGCGCATTTTTTGTTGTGAACTCATCTGCCAACTTCCAAGCTTTGTTAGGCAGATATTGGATCCATGCAAATCAGTGCATCACATCCTCAATGCACCGGTTCTTTTTATTTTGGAAAGGAGATTACGTGGAGATTGTGGAAGCCGATGCACAGCCTTTCCAAGCTCATGCCAACACAGTGGAGGCCAGATACTATAACGGGGATTTCGGGCCCATAAAAGTCTGTGGCAAGGATAGAAAAAAGAGTCTAGTTTACATGCAGTCCCTAACCCCAAGTTCAGTGTTGAACCAGATACTTAAACCTACTGTCTTCGGGCCATATAGGCCGATGATTCAGCCGACGATCGAGGAGATCGATGATTGAATACAACCAAATGGAGAAAGAGGTGGCTGCAGCCTTCGTGTGGAAAGTCTACATGCAGCAGGTTTCGGATAGAGTATGCGATGAGGAACAATGGAATATCCATGGGACGGAAGTGGTTTATGAAGATGAGTTCGAAGAGGAGCATGAAAAAGATGAGATTCAAGTTGACGAGTTATTAATGGCGCCATCTCAACTGGAAGATGGCCAACATGAGGTACAAGACCCGTTAGAAGAACCAGAGGAGCTGAGAATCCAAGCGTACATTGCTATAATGTTACAGAAATATAAAGTAGCGAGAATCTACAACAAAAGAGTTAACAAGAAAAGCTTCCATGAGGGGGAAGTAGTGTGGAAGGCTATACTGCTTTTAGGAACAAAAGATAGGAAGCTGGGCAAGTGGTCTCCCAATTGGGAGGGACCATTCAAAGTACATAAGGTGTTGGACGGAAACGCATATTGGCTATCAAGTCTAGATGACCAATCACACAAAAGATGCATAAATGGCAAGTATCTCAAGCCTTATTTTCCAAGTATGAGGGAAGAAGTAAGAAAAGCTTGCCAGTAAAGCAATCACGAAGGCTAATCTTCATTGGGGAGTTGGCATTCTTCAGTGGGGAGTTGGCCTTCGGGGCCACTTTTGTATATATTAAGTTCCTGATTTCAAGGTGTCATGTGACGTAGGCCCTAGGGCCACTGAAATAAACATATTTTGTTTATGATTCAACAATAAAATTGATCGGGGAGAGTGGGACAATAAGCCACCTTCATTCATTATGTTGAAGGTCCATTATTTCACTAGGCAGTCGGCCTTATGGCCACTTATTTCCAATGTTTTTATTAGGGGTGATCACGGTGCGGTTTTGCGGTTTTTTAAAAAAAATTCAAACCGAATTGCCATATGCGGTCGGTTAGTATTTTGAAAAATTAATCACGGTTTTACGTAAAAAACCAGCCTTGCGGTTTTGAGCGGTTTCAAGCGGTTGCGGTCGGTTTTACGGTTTTTTTAATGAAAAATATTAGAACACAGATTCTAATTTATTTGAAAACAATAACAATATATTATTTTCAAATATAAAATATAATTCAAAGCATATAACAATCAAAATAGATTAACCAATAATTAAGATTCAAAACTAAGTTAATAATTTAACAACACATTCACAACAAAAATGACATTTACACTATTTTATCATTTTTTTACCTTCAGACTACAAACACAATATTGTAGCAAAAAAAAAATACTTTAATAAATGACTAATATAAAGAATAATTAAGAAAAAGATAAGTTTTATTTGTAAGAATAATAATTTTAAAGAGAGTTAGGATATAATGAATAATGACTTCTTTATTTGAATATGTTGTTTACAAATTATTATAATTCTAGGCCGAATATTATGGCAAGCGGTTTAGGCGGTGCGATTTGGTGCGGTTTTTGGCAAAAAAAAATAACCGAACCGCGTATGCGGTGCGGTTTATGATTAATATTTTTAATCACGGTTTTTATAAATATTATGAAAAACGGTGCGGTGCAATTCGGTTCAGGCGGTTCGGGCGGTTAATAAAAATATTTGATCACCCCTAGTTTTTATTGTACCAAAAATCATGGTGGAATAGACCATACTGCCATTATAAATTGGTTGTTTGCATGTGCAGTGACAGATTCATAAAGTAGGCCTTGAGGCCACTTAGAATATAGGAGGAAAGGAACACAACGAGCGGGGAGTTGGGATCACCGAACGGAATAATGAGTAATAAAAGAAGAACTGAAGAGGACAAAGGCAATATGTAAACCCCAAGAGGACCCAGAAGTTGACTTTGGAAGAAAAATAGGCTGACCAGCCATTTTTGTATGTTCTAGCTTCATGTTCATGTTGTACGATTTTATTTGAAGTAGGCCTTAGGGCCACTAATGTAAATATTTGTTGGTTATGATTCAAAAATTACAACGATCAATTAAAGTTGGCCAGTAGGCCACTTTTATCATACTGGATCCATTGTGTTTCGATAGCCAATGAAGGGAGAGAATAATCTCGAGTGGGGAGTTTTAAGCCAACATATGGTTTTGATTGAAGCTTTCGAAAATGAGTTGGGTTAAGTGAATTAAGAACGAATAGAAACTCTTTCCCAACATCCAATACACAACACCCCATACAAATCCACCTTCGTACCACACCCATCACCCAACAACCACAACACCAAACCAAGAGTCAAAAAATCAAAAGCGGAGTCACCGCATGCAAGAATAGTAAGTAAACGTGTATGCGGGATAAGGGGTCTGACTGAAGTGCAAATGCATATACGTGTATGCGGGATAAGGGGTCTGACTGAAGTGCATATGCATATACGTGTATGCGGTATAAGGGGTCTGACTGAAGTGCATATGCATATACGTGTATGCGGGAAAGGGATCCGACTGAAGTGCAATGCATAATGTAAAGGAGAAGGGAGTTGTCTTGAGTGGATGCAGCACGTAAGAGCACATAAGAGCACATAAGAGCACTTAAGGGTTAAGTCTTACCTGTGTTTCAAAAAGCCTCAAACGACACCAAGGCTTAGGTGTCGAATACACCGGAAAACTGAGGCCAACTCATGGCCAATCCATGCTACCTGCTAAGAATAAACATGCCAATGTACACGAAAAGAATGAACCAGCAAAAGGAGATACATGGGAATAGCAGCAAAGATAAAATCGGAATCAGTAGATCGATTGGGGTCAAAAACCACTGCATCTACGCAAGAAAGATTCAGAAAACCAATTGATACTGTGTATACTACAGGGCCAAATAATGGCCACGTTACTGCACCTACAACGCCAAAGCCAATGTATGGCCAGATAACACCGAAAGTTAAGCGTAAATGTTTATTTTGCCACTCCTCAAATACAAGACCGGGGAGTCACCCTCTTTTCTCGAACAATCAAGGTTAACCGCACAAAGCAAGAGATAGAATCGCGAATCAATCAAAACGACGAATAATATTTAAGGAATCAAGAAACACTGAGTAATTTTTCAAGAAGATGAATGAGGAGATACCCATGGCCATCGTGGGGTTCTGTCCCGAGCCGAGGAGAGCACTCGCCCTTGCGGAAGAAGGCTGGCCAAAACGCGATGGTACACTTGTGGATAACCCAGAGACGACGGCGAATGAATTGGGGCCAAGGTTGGAGCCGGCGAACGCCACGGATGATGTGACAGCGGCGGTGCAGGGAGCAGAAGCTTCGATTGGGGAAGAAGCAATGACCGCAGCGCTCGGCTCGGATGAAGTCGCCGGAGAAGAGTCTTGAACCATTGTAAAACCATCAGGCAGCGACAGCGACGGCGGCGAAGCGAGCGGGGAAAGTTTCAGAGCACAAGAACGCGAACGAGCAACGCCGCAGTGAAGCAATCGGACGAAGCGGCGTCTTCCACACTCGTGATGAGAGCAATCGGGCGGCGCGGCGGTAGAGGAAAATTGAACAGCGTGAGGGAGATGACCTTCCGATGACAGCGGGGAGTGAGAAGCGGGAAGTGAGAAGCGGGAGAGAAAGGGCCAAAGATTGGGGATTTGAATTGGAGAAGAAATCAGACGTAAAGAAATCCAAATTGGTATTGGCCCAAAATTGATAGCCCACTTCACAATAAAGGCTTGTGGGTGACTCCAAATAAAGAAGATGGAATGGGTTTACGTTCAAGCATATTGGCCCAATGGGCCAATGCTTGCGGGGGGCAATTGTTTGTGCTAAAAATAATTAATTAGGAAGCCCGACTTAATCATAGGCCCAATTATATTATATGGGCCCATGAGCTGTAGCAGATTAATTTGTATCGATTCAAACTGATCACGACGTGGGAGAAAAGAAATGGAAATCGTTCTAAGGTGGTGGGAAAAATCATGGGCTCATGGGGGAGTGGAAGAAGCTACCTTTCACAGCGAAGAAAAGAAGGGATCGGCAAAAACAGACACACACAACTCAACTCTACAGACAAATCTGCAAATACTCTCTGCAAAATTAAATCTTTCATTGCACTAGTTTTCACGTATTTCCAGTACATTTCTAGCGTCTTCTAGTTCTAGATTTCAGCAATTATTTGTGTTATATTTCCATATTTTGTAAATTCCTACTGTTTGTTGAAAATATAAATGATGTCAGGAGTTTATTCCTCAAATTCCAGTAGTTTTCTTTATTTTGGCGTCGTAGTCATTTTAGGAGATTAGAACCGACGGTCGAATTTAGTATCCATAATCGTCAAGTTTTTAGAAGTTAGATTTTCGTTGTTTTTACGCAAATTGGTGCACTTCGCACCTGGCACGCCCGCAACACCAAATATGTGCAAACAGTATGATTTTCAGATATGCACGTAGTTATAATTATTCATGATACGATTTTCACCGTACGCCTTACGATACTTTATTTTTAAGTTGCATGCGATTTTACGATATATTTATTTGTTATTCACGATATATACATGTTGAGTCTTTAGACGCACTAGACTTGATTGTTGTAGGTATTGATGAGGCCGAGACCGCGGGCGGAGACCAGTGAGCGATCTGGGGACAGCAGTAGTAAACCCGAGGACCTCATGTTTTAGTTTATGTAGTTTTTATGTTAAACTCAGTTTTTAATACGTTGGATTATTTTTAAAATTGTTGTTTGAAAACAATATTTACTTCCGCTGTTAAATTTTAATTACATGTTTATTTTATAATTGTGGCAAGTTAATTATTTATTTAGAAAATTTTTAATAATTTCGCAAAATTATGAATACGAAATACAGGCCTTTTACATTAATGCTTACATTGTATATAATACCAAGGCAATATATAGTTAAACACAAATATCAATTCAAATTGGTATGTGTTGAGAGATGGTTATGGACAAGAGCAGATAGTAAATTGACGCACCATTCCTTTTCTTCCAACATAAAACAAAACACTAAGTGCCAAACCCGTTAAGGTGCTCCCTCATAGAATCATCACTCACTACGTTTTTTCTTTCCAAAATTCATAAGGTAAATAGTAAATACAGAGAATGACAAGTGGATCTTTCTATTAAAACCAAAGAGAACAAAGAAATGCAAGAAAGAAAATGCATGAAAATAAAAATTCATCTGGAGACCAAAAATCATACCTCAGGTGCCAAACCCCTGTGGATAAGGCGTGCATTATTATGAAGGAAGTCCAACGTCTCCGCAAGCTGGAGCAGACCATGTTTCACTTCCAGCAATCCGATTTCCTGCACGACGAAATAAATACAAATAACAGTAAATCCTTATTATTAGAGTTTAATAAGCGTCGGTGGAAGATGATCGGAGATCCCCCGCCCTCTCTCCCTCTTTCTTCAGTGGGCCGATTTTTAAATTTTTTTGGCAAGATGTTAACAAAAATTAATTAGTATAGATCTACTCTCAGACAAGTCGAGTATTTATTTTAACGATTCTATCACTTCATCGTATATTTCTGTCAACAACCATGATAATTAGTTGAACTGATGAATTATTTTATCAAAATTGAACCTCGACTCGGATACAAAGATGTTCGCATTTGATTGACACCATATTTACCATTATTTTTTACCCAAAAAAAAAAATACATATTGTACCAAATAATCAAATGGGCCCACGAGACAAGTAATTTGTGCAGTTGAACAAAAATAAATACCAGCAAACTGGGCTATATTTATGTTGGGCCCAAACCCATTAGTTAACAGATCCTGAGCTTTACTTCTGTCGGTGGTTCGTCTTCTCTCCATCTGGAGAATATGCCATTGAATTGTTTGTCGATCACAATCTATTCGTCGAAATTCCTTTCTACATATATCATTTTCTTTCCTTTGAAATTCTCCCAAGGTGACGGTGAATTGAATCCAAGTTTTAATTTGTTGTACTATTTGGAATTTTGGCAGGATTCTTTTTCTCGGTCCAGTGGTTGTATCAATGCCATCATTGCTTGAACTTTGGTCGCTTCTGTTCAACGTGGAAAGCCTCAGGTGCTTCAGCTAAATAGTGTCTGGTGAATTGAAATTTTCCCGATTTTTATTTTCTTTGCCATTTTTTTCTGTTTACTGCACATTTTCTCTACTGTTATTATTTTGGAATTGCGTGTCTTTCAATGTGAGAGGTATTTGGCCAAGCTTTACGCAGTATTGCCTCTTGACATTGTGCGTACATTTCTACACATACACTCAGGAGTTTTTGTCACCAATCACCTTAGATGCACACACTTGTTACCAACTTTTTGGAGAATGGATGGATAGATTGTGTTTTCTGCTTTCTCCATGTTGATACCCTATAAATATTACCAAACAATTCATCTATGGATAAGTTGGAATAATTGTGATTTAGATAGGATTTCATAAATATTCCAATAAAGAGTGCTATAAGGATTGTGGCATTGGGTTGCAATTTGGATGAATTTCAAGGATTTGTTCTCTTTTGGTCCACTGGAATCCAATATTTCAGAAATAATGGAAATAAGAAGGAATAATGCATGGGTATAGAAGTGCAAAATCTCACAGAACTAAATAATAAAACACCACTTGATTAGCCAAAAGTAGGGAATAGCATACCTGTTAGCTAGTGTAAGCTAAGTTGGGTCATCACAATAAACGTGTTTTGCCATATTACGTTTCTAGTATGTGTTCAGCTACTATAAATAGTTGTGGGTTGTCTTTGTAAAGGCTAATGCATAAATAAAAATGTATTCTCAAAATCATTCCTTCTACACTTTAACAATACCAGAAATAACCCATATGATGGAATAATAACCTTGGCATACTCTCCAAAAGACGAAAACTCGATTAGTCTTCAACAAATGTATTTAAGAGTTTGAAATTATCTCCCTTTTGCAATATATGCTCCATCACTCTCACTTCTCGACTGCTAGATTTCAATCAATTTTCTCATTTTTCTACAATTCAGACCGTCTGTTATGTATGTTGCGCTTGTATTTCATTTCTGTTTGTGTTATGGTCCTGGAGTTTATGTGTCAGAATCGAAATGCAGAATTAATCAAGCAACAATAGAACGAAAATAAGAATTTTGTATATTGATATTTAAGCAGATAACAAGAAGATTATCCCAGAGATTTTCCTCAGTACACGACACCTCTCCCTAGCATTAGCTAGCAAACATCTCTCAAAAGGTTAAGAACTGAATGACAGTCTCCACGCCTCTCATGCCTTTTATTCCTTCGGGTGTACACAATTTTAATTATGGGCTTATCTCCTTTGTTTGGGCCTAAGATTGCTGGGGACCCCATAACAGTTGGCAAGATGTTCACACTTACATTCATGATTTATGGTGTTTTTGAGATAATATTCATGGTGTTGAGAAATTAAAATGTGATAATCTTTGTATGACGAAATTCTCATTGTTTTTATGTCGACATATATTGGTGAATTTCGTTAAAGAAGGGGGAAATGAACAGATAGTCAATTAGTTGGTTGAATTGTTTATCTGGTGCCATATATCCTTAGTTGGCTATTGACCGAGTATTTCGGTTGGGAACAAATCTAGCAAGCGGACTAGGTCAAGTTATAGTAAATGGACGATGAGTCCAAGTATCGATCCCACAGAGACTAATATTTAATTACTAGAATTTTTATCACTTAACTTAAGCTAGACAAAATAAATAAAAAGATGATACGTGGATTATTAATCTAAACTTTAAATAAAATAATTGCAATTAAAAACGAGGGATTCAAATATCAAGGAGGGATTCAAATTCAAATAAATAACTAAGACACACAACGGTACCAAACTCTACTATATTGACACGTGTTAAAATCCAATTAATTATTTAATTCATGACAATCACGGTGAAATCCCCAATTTTATTTATTAAACGATTCCTCGAGTTAATAAACCTATTTAAGTCTAACAGTCCAATTATTTCTAATTGAATTTAATTAGATTTAAATGCATTAAATCTTCGTGGAATTTCAGTTTTCACCTAAAACCGCACACTGAAACCGAATACTATTTCTAGTCAGTTTAACCATGTGTTGATGACGTCTTTGTTGCTATATTTAATCAATCATCTTCCGAGTCGTGATTAATCAACATACATGTAAATAGTTGATCAGGCTATTAACAAGAAATATTAAACTAACATCAATCAATAATTAAAATCAAGAAAAATAATATAATGAAAATAAAACAAATATCAAATAAAGTATTGTTTGGTCCTATTGTGGTCTTAGCCTAAAGAAAATTATTCCATGAATTCAAAAGAAAAGTGAGAACACATATTTAAGTTCATAGAAGAAAACAAAATAAAGAATGAGTGGAAGGAATTCTCAGTGATTTGTAGTGTGTGTGAGGAATTCCTCGCTGGTTTTGCCTTCCTTCTTCCTCCCTTCTTTTCCTTCTTCCGCGTTGTTCTGCTATTCCTTTGTTCTGCACTTCCGTTCCCTCTCCTTCCTTCTCTGTCTCTCTCTTCTGCACGCTTCTCTCCTCTCTCTTCCTTCTCCCTGGTGTTCTTCTTCCGTGTGGTATTCTGTTCTCTTTCTTTCTCTCTCCTCTGCCTCCTTTTCTGTACGCTTCTCTCCTCTGCCTCTCTCTTCCGCGCTGATATTTTCTCTTTTGTGCGCCTCCTTTTTCACGTCTCAGCCTCCTCTCCTTTTATCCTTGCTCAATGGGCCTCCTTCTTTCTTTCCTTCTAAGCCCATGTCAAGCTTAACCCTTGTAAATAAGATTGTAGATTTTATTTTCAAATATGAGACTCAATCTTTATCAAAACTTCAATAATATCAAGATAATAAAATATAAGAATATTTTATTTCTTTTCCTTTGGTATTTTCTTTCTTTGGAGTCTTGTAAATTTATTTTATTTCCAAATTTAATCATTGTTCCTCTTTTATTTAAATCTACAATTATTAATTCAATTAAGCATATAATTAGGGATAAAAAGCCTAGATAAGCACAAATAAAATCCCTAAAAATCTCTATAAGATTTGGGCTTATCAATCCCCCCACACTTAGCCTTTGTTCGTCCTCGAACAAATCAGAGAATAAAAATATTATGAAGGAATACTCAATGATTCACCACAACAAATGACACAATCAACACTTTTCAACCTACCAAATTCCGTCACACTCAATCAAAAGATTACACGTCGAAAATCATAAAATTCACTTTCGTTGCAACTTTAAAACTCAAGCATTCACTAGAAAAGATCAAGATAATGAGACGTGTGTAGTGTGGAAGTCAAAACTCATATTCCTCAAAGGTGTTTTAGTTCAAGGAATGCTCATATTTTCTGGATTTTTTTTTTCAAAGAAACTCTCCATAAGCTTGTATTTCATATCTTTCTCCACTAAATGTTGGAGGAATATGACCCGGTCAATAGGTCTTTTAAGCTTATAATATAAGGCCACGGCTCACGGCTACAATAAAGGTTGGGAGATTCAAAATGAGAGAAAATAAACAATTATTCCTTCAGCGCATTCCTTCATCTCTTATCTTCCTCCTCATTGAATTTCATCATTCCTCCAGCTAACTTTTTCATCTTCCTTGTACTTTCATTCATATTCCCCCATATATTTTTTTTTCTCCAGCTTCTTTCAATCTTCAACAACATTCCCTTTTAGTTTTTTTTTTCAATAACCACATCATACAACATTCATTCCTCCTCCTTTTCTTTTATAATTATATATATCTTTTCATCAATCCCTTTCTCATTCTTCATGATTTTTTTTCAAATTCCTCCAACTTTTTCTTATCAATTATCAACACATGGGAGTTATTGAAAATTTTAAAGCGCTATAGGGGTTTATTTATCTCAAAATTAAGGTAGAGGAATAGTGTATGAGCTAAAAATGGGTAGTTGATGTGGGATTTTGAAAGAATACGAATGGGGGCTAATTGTATGTCTTTGACACACTCCATTCGATTTTTTATAGGCTCAAAAGAGGATACTAGGGATATAAATGATGCATTTGGTAGGCTCGAAAGGCTCAAACGGTCCAAAAATCGCCTAAATCATCCCTAAGTCATTCTCCTCCGTATTTTCGCCTCGAAAGATAATCAGGTAAGTTCTAGATTGTTTCTTTTCTTTCTCTTTTTTTTTCAATTTTTTTTTTATGAGCTCACTTTTTACTAATTCACGATTAATTCATATAAGTATGACCTAAAGTGCATAGATTATGTCTCAAAATATGATACAAAACTAGTTTGTGCTCAAATCCTTCGGCTACAACTACAGCTCATCTCAATCAATTCTAGGTGGGATGTAATTTCTTGAGTGTTCAAAAATCTAGAAAGTCAATTAGTGTGTCATGAAATCACAAGTGCAGTTTCTCAAAGAATAACCAAAAAAAAATTTTCATGCTCGAGGATTAAACATTGAAGCACATGTTAAGTGTGGTGACATGAAACAAACACAAATTCCCCCCACACTTAGATTTACACTGTCCTCAGTGTCATGCTATTCAAAAAGAATATAAAAGTTGGATGTAGAATAGTAAGAGAGCACTTCCCTGACAGTGTTGCTTTAAATTCCATAGAGTGCTACATGGGGATGGTAGAATTCCTCAGTGCTGGAAATCTTTTATTTCAACAGTTTAGCTTTTCCAGAGTCTAAGGCATCTTACTTCATTCCAATATTTCCTACACACACCAAAATCACAGAGGATTAAACTAACAAAATGAAAAAAAAACAAAAATAAAAATGAAATGACATGAAATAAAATAAATCACTGGGTTGCCTCCCAGCAAGCGCTAAATTGATTGTCTATAGCTAGACAATGGAGAAGCAGCCTTCAAATAGCGGCTTCCGCCCATAGTAAGTATCATACGATATTACATATGGGTCTTGATTATGTGTGCCCTCAAGTTTGGCATGATATTGACATTGTAAGCTCGTCGCTCCAACAACACTCGGCAAAGACTGATTATTAGGGGAAAAACAATCTAATCCATGATCAAGCCCGTAGAAGATGTAATATTCTTGAGTTTGCTTTGATGGAAATAAAGAATCTGCTGGTGGAATATATGTTAAGACCATGTATGAGTTCAAATCCTTCGACTTGTGTTCTTCTACATCCTCCAACTTCACTTCTGCCTCATCTTTGCGTATGGATTCCTCGAAGAATTCTTCTTCCTCCAGCTCCACTTCTGCCTCATCTTTGCATAGGGATTCTTCCAACTCCACTTCTGCCTCATCTTTGCATATAGATTCCTCGAAGAATTCTTCTTCCTTCAGCTCAAATACTTGTGGAAGATCAGATTCAGATGAAATTTCTACATGATTTGAATCACTCTCCAAACCTTTATTGTTTGAGTTGTCATCATTCACCCATACCTGATTGGTCATTAATTGATCGACAAAAATCGCTTCGTCCTCTTGGTTGATTTCGGACACTGGTTGCATTAGAAGCTCAATCTGTTCATCGATGAAACACAAAGAGTTGACCATCTTCTTCCACTGGGCTATGATTTCATCTAAATGTGCACTACGCTCTTCTTGTTGCTCAAATGGTTGGTTTACAAAATCGGGGCAAAATTGTGGAGGATATTGGTGACTCCAACCCTGCAGTGAAGGATCACAATGCCAGTGGTAGTCGAAATCTGCCATATCATTTAAGAAGTGCATCGCACTGCTGTATTCTCTATCAAATAAGTGATTACCAGTTGCCAATGCTCCATAATTTACCCAACTTCTTGTTGCCTCATCCAAACCAAAATAGAAAATTTGAATAAGAGTGTAGTTTGACGAATCGTGAAACCGAAAGTTGTTTGCAAGATCATTGAATCTCCCCCAAGCAGCATAGAATGCTTCCGAGTACTGTTGTGCAAAATTCGTGAACACTCCTCGATGATCCATCTTGAAGTACCTCGCAATAAAATAAAAATAAATCAAATAAAATAGAAAAAAAATTCGAAAAAATGTCTAGTATCAAATAAGTAATTTATTCGAATATTAAATAAATTAGTCCCCGGCAACGGCGCCAAAAACTTGACCGAGTATTTCGGTTGGGAACAAATCTAGCAAGCGGACTAGGTCAAGTTATAGTAAATGGACGATGAGTCCAAGTATCGATCCCACAGAGACTAATATTTAATTACTAGAATTTTTATCACTTAACTTAAGCTAGACAAAATAAATAAAAAGATGATACGTGGATTATTAATCTAAACTTTAAATAAAATAATTGCAATTAAAAACGAGGGATTCAAATATCAAGGAGGGATTCAAATTCAAATAAATAACTAAGACACACAACGGTACCAAACTCTACTATATTGACACGTGTTAAAATCCAATTAATTATTTAATTCATGACAATCACGGTGAAATCCCCAATTTTATTTATTAAACGATTCCTCGAGTTAATAAACCTATTTAAGTCTAACAGTCCAATTATTTCTAATTGAATTTAATTAGATTTAAATGCATTAAATCTTCGTGGAATTTCAGTTTTCACCTAAAACCGCACACTGAAACCGAATACTATTTCTAGTCAGTTTAACCATGTGTTGATGACGTCTTTGTTGCTATATTTAATCAATCATCTTCCGAGTCGTGATTAATCAACATACATGTAAATAGTTGATCAGGCTATTAACAAGAAATATTAAACTAACATCAATCAATAATTAAAATCAAGAAAAATAATATAATGAAAATAAAACAAATATCAAATAAAGTATTGTTTGGTCCTATTGTGGTCTTAGCCTAAAGAAAATTATTCCATGAATTCAAAAGAAAAGTGAGAACACATATTTAAGTTCATAGAAGAAAACAAAATAAAGAATGAGTGGAAGGAATTCTCAGTGATTTGTAGTGTGTGTGAGGAATTCCTCGCTGGTTTTGCCTTCCTTCTTCCTCCCTTCTTTTCCTTCTTCCGCATTGTTCTGCTATTCCTTTGTTCTGCACTTCCGTTCCCTCTCCTTCCTTCTCTGTCTCTCTCTTCTGCACGCTTCTCTCCTCTCTCTTCCTTCTCCCTGGTGTTCTTCTTCCGTGTGGTATTCTGTTCTCTTTCTTTCTCTCTCCTCTGCCTCCTTTTCTGTACGCTTCTCTCCTCTGCCTCTCTCTTCCGCGCTGATATTTTCTCTTTTGTGCGCCTCCTTTTTCACGTCTCAGCCTCCTCTCTTTTTATCCTTGCTCAATGGGCCTCCTTCTTTCTTTCCTTCTAAGCCCATGTCAAGCTTAACCCTTGTAAATAAGATTGTAGATTTTATTTTCAAATATGAGACTCAATCTTTATCAAAACTTCAATAATATCAAGATAATAAAATATAAGAATATTTTATTTCTTTTCCTTTGGTATTTTCTTTCTTTGGAGTCTTGTAAATTTATTTTATTTCCAAATTTAATCATTGTTCCTCTTTTATTTAAATCTACAATTATTAATTCAATTAAGCATATAATTAGGGATAAAAAACCTAGATAAGCACAAATAAAATCCCTAAAAATCTCTATAAGATTTGGGCTTATCAGCTATCTTCTAATATATGGAAGATTTTTATTATAATAAGCATTAAATTCTGT
Source organism: Primulina eburnea (assembly GCF_022965805.1). Taxonomy (NCBI): domain Eukaryota; kingdom Viridiplantae; phylum Streptophyta; class Magnoliopsida; order Lamiales; family Gesneriaceae; genus Primulina; species Primulina eburnea. The sequence goes on along the minus strand of NC_133107.1, from coordinate 37,782,186 downwards.
CTTCTTGGACCACTGAATGAAGCCATCCTCTGCTGCAATCCTTGAAAATTTTTGTCCTTCACGGTCATTAGAGAATTTGTAACATTTTAATGTCATTTTCAAGTTAAAAAACTATATGGATTTATAACTTAAGGTAGTGCTTGGTTGAATTGATGGGATTATAGAGTGACTGATTATGAAGTGATAAATAATCTGATTTGGTAGTATAAATATTAAGATAATTATTAAACTGTTTGGTCTTTGTTAATATTTTGGGACAAGAACTTGTATAAAGTATGAAATGAAATTATTACCTTAGAGATATCCTCTGTTTTTTAGTTTGGGTAAAGGGGTAACAAGGATATTTGCAGTTAGTCATCCAAGCTACTCCCTTTATGAAGATAAATCATCACACTTCTCGTGAAGAATACTCATTCAGCACCTTTCTGAAATAGTATTAAGCCTGTTGCTTCAGAAAAGGGTGTCAAGAGGTAAACAAAACGAGGGATAATTGATAACTCAACATTCCGAAGGTTGTCAGACCTACCAATTACCATACACCGATTAGTCGAAATTTTGAATGCATTTAAACTTGTTCAAGCCTTCCGTGAAATTATGGTATGAATTTGTTGGTTATTACAATTTGTTCCCTTCAAATTATTCTGAAAATGGAATGTAGAACATCTAATCTTTGTTATCCTAACATTGCATAAATTGAATACGAAGGCAAACTACGTAGTCATTTTATGCTTTCTCGGTCTGGTTGCAAGTTAATTTCATTAGTAGCTTGAAAAAATTCATAAACTATAATGCCTTAAGTACATACAATGCAGGTAGTTCCGATCTTTAGCTAGGTAAAGATAAACTTCGCTGGGTATCGCAATGGGAGGAGGTTCCAGCGGGCCAAGGCTTTCAGGGATGCAGAAGCAAGTGCTTGCTTTATATCGAGGATTCTTGCGTGCAGCACGCACCAAATCTCCTGAAGTAAGAAGCAAAATCGAGTCAATAGTTTCAGCTGAGTTTCGCTACAATTCCTCTCAAATTGATCGCAAGAATTTTCTTCATATTGAGTACTTGCTTCGTCGAGGCAAAAAACAACTAGATCAGTTAAATAGCCCTGATACAGTTGGACTGTCATCCTTAAATGTTGAGGTTCCTCAAGTCTAAAAGATTTAACTGAAATTTATTAGATCACCATCAACCATTCATTTTTAATGCCTAAGAATTTTGCTGTACACTCCAAGTCATGTTGCAGGTTATTTATGAAAAAGTGCTTTCAAATTTTATACACACTTCACTACATGTTGCTGCCTGTCACAATTTATGCAATCAATGTTATTTAGTCATATATATTCCCTTAATCGAAAGAAGAATATTTGGGGAGCAGTGAGCACTTCTGACTAATTGTTAATGATAAAGTTTGTAAATTTATATGATTTCACTGTAGGACATCTTTCGATTGTATGTATATATAAGTTGAATTGTGAATCTACAAACGTGTTCTTGTGCTTTTTAATGACTTTAATTAATAACTTTATTTAATAATTTCATTAATTGTTCTTTTTTAAATGATTTTAATTAATAGTTTTATATAATGAAGTCTTTAATCAATAAAGTTCTGTGTGTTTTTTAAAGAACTTTAATTTTATTTTTATAGTTTAAATTTCTAAATTATTTAAATAAAATATGATACAAAAACTTATTGCAATCTATCGTTTTTCTGTTTAAAGTTTCTAATTTATTTACTCTCATGTGGTTGTTAGCTAGAAAGTACATATTCAAATAAAAGTTTTCAATTTTTCTTAAAAATTATATTTAAGTACACTAATTGGCCCAACCAACATCTATTTAATGGTTTAAATTTATAAAGTACTTAATAAACATGGAAAATTGATTGTGGCCAAATTTTTTTTTTTTTTAAGTTTATAATTTTTAAATAAATTTACTCTACTTCTAGATGTTAACCAGAAATTATATGGTTAAATAAAATTTATCTACAATTTTTATTAAGAGATCATATGTTTAACCAAAATTTGTTTACAATTTTTTTTATCATTAAATATGTGTGCAGCCAAACACTCCAACACTATTTAAATATAAACAAAAAATATATATAATAGATTTGTGTTTAAGTTCCTGGTTTAAGGCTCCCTTTAATGAATTTAAACCAAAAGATGAATATAATAGATTTATTTTTAAGTTATTGGTTTAAGGTTTCAGAGGAAATAGTGATATTATAATGATATTTTTGTCTCCTACGAACATGAGATTAAGTAATAAATAGAATAAAAAATGGATGCGAGTTTGAATTCGTTCTTGTTTTGCTTTTGAACTGATCCAATGGCTTCTTGTGTGCGTTTTGATTCTACACGTCTACGCTATTTTTAGCCGACTAGACGCAAACAAGGGAGCTCCTAAAAATTAGATTTATGTTCAAATAAAAGGTTTGAAATGTTGAAATGACTTCAATTCCAACTATATTATATAGGTATTCAAAATAATATCTTGATATTTCATTTGCTGATTTATTTTACTAATATGATGTAATATAATCTATCTTTTTCCTAGTTTTTGGGTTTATGTCGTGGCTTTTATTTTAGCTATTTGATCACTATAATAGGTTAGGTGAAAATGAACTACCAAAAGTATTTTATTATATAATTATAAGAAACAAAAGTGACGTGATCGTGCATAATCAAGCTCCAAAGAAATAATGAGATTCGCTAAAGTTGCAAGAATGACCAATAATGAGAGGGTGAAGCAAAAAGTTTAAGGAAATTCTTCAATAACTTATGATGAGCTGCCAAGAATGGCTACAAATATTTGGCTAAGATTAGAAGGGTTTGGATAGCAAGACAACTGAGTCGGAGGTCATTGCAACACCATTCAAGTGTTAAAGGACCAAAAGGACCAAGAAGACAGCAGCAACCGCACACCTGCGCGTTTTGAGTGCGCAGCCGCATGTGCAATATACAAAGGAGGGCCTCGGGACAGAACCCAACGTGCATCAGCTCACCCCCTTCTGCCCAAGATGACAAATTACAAAACGATGCACGAACCAGCACGACTCCGGAGCGCACACGCGTGTGAAAACTCGTAGAAAAGATTTATTTGCCTGATTTAGAGTCAAAATTAATTAGGAAATATCAAGATTGTTTTCTTTTAGTTTTATAAACATGTATATACTATTTTTTTTGTCTTTCAATATCATAAAGTTTTGATGCAATATTTCTCATCACATTGAAAAAATACAAATATTGTAATAAATCATAACATCTAAAAAACAACATATAAAATGTTAGAATCAAACGTGTTGAGGATCGAAGTTGAGTTTAGAGGGGGGTGAATAAATTCTACTCGTTTTTCGTTCTGATGAGGTACTAAAATCCTGTTAAGGATAGTAGTTGATCTTGTGCGAATACTTTCACCTGATTACAATAAAACGTGCGGAAACAATCTGATGAAGTAGTTGAAAAACAATAAAACAGTAGGCAGCAGTTGTTTATGGAAGTTCGAAGATAAACTCTTCTACGTCTCCCCTTCTTCTGTTTCCAGAAGGTATAACTAAAAGACTTTGGATATTACAGTATAACTCTTGTACACACCCACTTCAGAAGGACTTACACCTCAGCCTACTGAAACTCTTAGTTTCTCAACTCACAAAAATGCGAAACACAAAGTTCTGAAAAGACTCTTTTCAGATTACAGACTCTTCTGACAAAGTATAAATGATGTAAAGATTGTGAAGAGTGTAAGAATCAGTAGCACAAGATGATCTTCAAAAGATCAGATATAAGCTATGAAGCGTGTGCTACTTTTCTTTGTGTTGAACTTTAAATACTCAAAGAATTTTGATATTCGTCTGATAAGAGAGAAGCTTTGTTCCTTGAAGAATGATAATAAGCGAAGTGTCGTGTCGAACAAAGATTTGATCCAAGTATATATAATCGACTGAGTTCAACGTTCACAATTAGAGTATGTCTTCAGATAACTGATACAATCAGCTTTATTACCGAAAGAAGTTCATGCAGAAAAGCTATAAAACAATCAGTCTTGTATTATACTTAATTGGGTAAAGTGTATTAAATGACTCCGTATAGTATTTAATGCTGCAATTAATACTAGTACTAGGAAATCTTTAACGGTAACAATTAAGATAGCAACGTTAGAAAACGTTCTCTACTGGTCTTGTATTGTTATCCCTTTCTACTAGTTTAGTTATAGTAGATCAGCAGCTACTGATAAGTTATTCTATTGTTCTGGTCTGCTGGTCTGCTGGTCTTAGTTATCATCGCCACAATAAAATTCATGTCTAACAATTTCCCCCTTTGTGGTGATGCCAAAACCTAAACAGTAGAAAGTCGTTAAGTAAAACAAGTAATCATTTAAACAAAAGGATAATGTCAAAAAAAGTATATAAAAAATCAATCGGTTCCAATATCCCTGTAAATGATTTCTTCATTCTGAGGTTCTTGATTTCTTCTGTTAGAAGGTTCAGCCTCATCTTCTGGTTGCCTAGCTCCTGCTGGATCTCCTCTATCTCCTCTATCTTCCCCTTTTTTGGCATCAGCGGCAACCACATGGGCAAAGAGGTCATTCAGTCTGCCGGAAATATTTTGAATGACATCGGTTAGCATCTCCAGATACGGGGTCTGAGAAGAGATGTGATTATCAATGCAGTGATAGATTGATTTTGAGAGTCAATCTTGGCATCCAAAAGTTCCACAGAAGTAGACAGTGATCGAAAGAGATCATCATGATCAGTGACTCGATTGAGTATATCATTTTGAGCAAGCATGATGGTACCGTGAGTTCTCGATATAGCTTGTCTGAAAACGACGGTTTCAGCATACATCTTGTCCATGGTCTCCGCGTGTTATAGATGTGTTTGCCCATTCGTTCTCTGAAAGATTGAGCACCACTGAATTCCGAAATGTTTTCACAAGATATACGTTTCACTAAATCAGATATGTTGTTGAGTTCTCGTTGTAGAGACTCAATCTGATATTCCAGGTTAAATACATATGATTCCGGGGAGGGAGTTCGCGCAAGAATGCGTTGCTTAATCTCAGAAAGACGAGAGTTCGTCTCAGTCAGAACAGGATGAGAGACAGTCAACGCAGTAGAAACAAGATTAGCATTCATCAAGGCAGTAGAAGGAGCATGGCCTACTGTGCTTTCTGCTGGAATTGCAGAAACAGTAGGTTCATTAGCAACCATGGGAAGAGCAATTTCTCCAGTAGGAATGGCCAAGTTAGAGGCCAAAGCTTCTTCCGTTGGTGCAATAACAGCCTGTGAATCTGATGGTGCTTCAGTAGAAGGTAGCAGCAGAAAACAACTCTAAATTCGGCAGTAAAGAAGTAGCATCTGGTTCTGCTAATTGTTGCCCTGGGTTAGGAGAAACAGAAGGTGGCAATGAAGTAGCCGGTGCTGCTTCCAGAGTAGTAGAGACTGAAGGGACAATCGATTCAATGACTTTCTCAACCGAAGCCAGTTCATGCACGGACAATAGTGATGATGACGGAATGGGCCTTGTTGGAGATGCAGGAGTACTAAGAGCAGAAGCCTTTGGGGAGGCTGTAGTCCTTTCCTCAACTGTCTGAGTCTGTTGAAAATCTGGAACAAGGCCAACATGATAGACAATAGGCTCTCCAAAGCCTTGTTCTTGAGCAAGAAGTTGCTCACTCATCTGCTTTAACCTGTCAGATAGAATCATAATAACATTTTGATCCTGAACAGCAGTAGGAACAGCAGGATCAAAATTTGATTGAAGAACTTTCAGAACCGATTCTAATTTCTGACATTTCAGCTGATCGAGGATGAAATTCCTTCTTTGCAAGGCCTCGATGACATTTTCTGTTTTTGTCAGCTGAAAAATCTTCTTTTCTGCATTCATCATCTTGCCATAATTCCCTTTTGTTTTGAAGTAAGCAAAAGAGTGGAATAGTCGGACAATATGCCATTCATCAAAGGAACGCATGTCATCGTTTGCAGAGGTCTCAATCTCGGCTAGATGAAGATCAACGCCGGTGGTGACAGTGGTCTTGTGACCAAAAATAGGTGGTTCTTCAACCATTTTTCTTTTGCCTTTGTCAGAAGATGAAATAGGCACGATGGGTCGAAAAGCAGAAGACCCGCTTGCTGGTTCTCGAATAACTATTCCAGATGTTGGCTTGAAAAGAGTAGCAGTAGAAGGTGCTGAAATAGATGCAGTAGCGTGTGCAGTCGAAGAAGCAGTTGATCGAGCAGAAAGAACCGCTTCTGGAAAGACCTGTCGAATAGTTACTTTCTCAATTTCAGACAGTGCTGCTGTCTTCTTAATCTTAAGAATGGTGCGCGGTTTCTTCTTGGCTGGGGTTGGTACTGGTGGTTAAACAGCAGCAGCAGACTCTTCTGATGCTGTTTTGTCTGAATCCGTCGAAATAACCACTCGTTTCTTTGAAATTTTCTGTTGAGGTTTTGAAGCCTCAGAAGCAGTTTCCCCAATTTCCTTCTTCAACGCAACAAACTCCGCCACGGTTGGCTTAGGCCTTAAAGACAGTACATTTGCAGCATCAATCATGGTGACTGAAGTAGCATCTAGATCACTGGTAGAGGCAAAACCATCATCCTTGAGCATAGCGCTGATCTGAACAGCAAAACCAGAACTCCTCCTGACAACCATATCCTTCATAATTCTGAAAATAAAATGACTCCAGTCCACCTTAATCCCCTTAGTGATGGACAGTCATTACTTGAACCTTCTCCTTCGTCAACTTGTCGAAGGTGCCAGCTTTGATCAAAATATCTTTAGCCACAATATCAGCCAGAATCTGATATTCTATTTTGAGCAATTTCTTGTGACAAGAAGGAGACACTTCTTCTCCAGATGCTGAGAAAGAGCTGAGTGCAACAGATATATCTGTCTTGGAAATATCGGAAAGTTCAGACGTACCTGAAAGTGGAAGAAGGAAGGTTGCTCCTAAGTGTGCGGCATCAATAGAGATAGATGCATCTCCTTGAGTATGAACAATCCTTCCTTCATGCAATGTTACTTTAGCGTAAAATTCCAGAAGAGCATTTTTGTAAATAACTGCTGGTGCTTCCAGGAATTTCCTGAGTCCCGATTTTTCAATATCCTGAAACATTTTCATGAGATTCTCATCCTTGATGTTGAGAACCGAAGCAAAGTTAACTTGATAAGCGTTAAGAGTGTATGCTCCAGCCATTTCTGTATGTAGATAAAATTAGATAAACCTTGCAGTAGTTAGAGATGATATGAGAGAAAGCAGTAGCTGAATAACGATAGATATGAAACAGTAAAGGTGAAAAGGTGAAATTTGAAATAGATATACAGCCGTCAAATAAACATCAAGACACGTGTCAGTATGTTTAAGGTTGAGTGTTTGAAAAGTTTTGCAGAAACTGTCAGAAATACGAATGATTTTGAAAATTTTGAAAAAGGGCGGGCTGTCCAGACGGTTACTAATAAAATCAGAAGAGGATTTGTCATTTTATGATAACGTCTGCTGGAAGTTTCAGGATGCTGAAATATTTAAGCACTTTGACAAAAACCAGAAGACTTGAAGTTTTATCGAAAAGACAAACATTCTCTCTGTTTTATGAAAAGGTGTCAAACTCTTAGTCTGACTAAAATACTGTTCCCCCTCGGTAAATGCAATTAATAAGTGGTCATAATTGCTACAAGTGACTCTTGGCCATCTCTTAATCTGAGCCGTTGAAAATGAACAGTCACAATCTTGCGATTCGCAAGAGTCTTTGTTCCCTCTATAAATACCTGTATATCTTGAACGAAGTTAAACAGATGAACTTCAAAAATGAAAACTCAAGTAAAAAGAGAGTTAGAGTTAGATTCAGGAGTCGAAGCAAAACTATTCAGAGAGAAGTTTGAGGATATCATTATTTTCGTAATGATCCTTGAAATACACTCCTGGAGTTGTAGTTTCCACAGTCAAGCAGATCTGTTGCTTCGATTGAGTTTGAATTGTAGCATCGATTTCTTCCAGAAGCATGCTAATGCAATAAGAGAGTGCTGGTGGATTGATGATGCTGAAATCCTGTATGATGCCCTGTAAGGCATCTAAAAAATACATTAGTGCTGACAAGACCCAAGCTTGCTAGATTCTTTCTAGGCCTTGAGCTTGCTGGATTCTCTTGTTCCTGTTGAAGTACTTTGCAAGCAAATTACAGAGAACTCCTATTACTGGAGACAAAAGCTAAATGTAACGCTACTGGTTAAATAACATTGAAGATCTACTGTTTTTACTTTTGCATCGTGTAATGTACTGAAATGGTTTCTAATAAAGTTCCAGTTTACGTATCTGACTTTCCTTCTGCTTTTCTACAAGTATCTTACTGTTAGTTCAATACGATAAATAAGCGAGTAAGAATAAAATTTAACTAAGATAACAGAAAATGATCAAGTTAAATCTATCAAACCAAGAGAATTACGAAAGTAAGAAAACTTATTATCTGGTAAGGGTTTCGTGAAGATATCTGCTGTTTGTTGATCAGTAGAAACATATTCCAGACGAATGTTCTTCTTCTGCACATGATCTCTAATAAAGTGATGTCTGATGTCTATGTGCTTCGTTCTGGAATGAAGTACTGGATTTTGTGTGATTGCAATTGCACTGGTATTGTCACAGAATATAGGTGATTCGGAGGCTTGAATCCCATAGTCTCTTAACTGTTGTTGAATCCACAGTATCTGAGAGCAGCAGCTTCCAGCAGCCAGATATTCTGCTTCTGCAGTAGATGTGGCTATGGAAGTCTGTTTCTTGCTAAACCAGGATATCAGCCTATCACCAAGAAATTGACAAAACCCACTTGTGCTTTTTCGGTCTAGTTTGCAACCTGCATAATCAGCATCTGAATATCCAATAAGATTTAACGATGAATCATTGGGATACCATAAGCCGACATTTTGAGTTCCTTTCAAGTACTTCAAAATACGTTTAGCAGCAATATAATGAGATTGTTTGGGGTTAGATTGAAATCTAGCACAAATGCAAACAGCAAACATGATATCTGGTCTACTGGCAGTTAAATATAATAATGAACCAATAAGACCTCGATACTGAGTTACCTCTACTGGAATACCACTTTCATCTTTATCAAGCTTAATAGATGAACTCATTGAAGTAGAAGCAGCAGAGCATGCTTCCATTCCAAACTTTTTCAGAAGTTCCTTGGTGTACTTGGCTTGATTTATAAAGATTCCAGTCTCTGATTGCTTAATCTGTAATCCTAGGAAGAATGTTAATTCTCCCATCATACTCATTTTGAATTTATCCTGCATCAATTTTCTAAACTTTGCACATAATATTGGGTTAGTTGACCCAAAAATAATATCATCAACATAGATCTGTACTAAAAGAATGTGCTTATTCTTGACTAAAGTAAATAAAGTTTTATCTACTGCTCGAATGGTAAAATCATGATCAATAAGAAACTGAGATAGAGTGTCATACCATGCTCTAGGTGCCTGTTTTAGACCATATAATGCTTTGTGTAATTTAAATACATGATGAGGAGAGAAATGATCGATAAAATCTGGAGGTTGTTCGACGTATACTTCTTCTTGTAAAAGACCATTTAGAAAATCACTTTTCACATCCATTTGATATACTTTGAAATTCTTGAAAGCAGCAAAGGCTAAGAATATTCTGATTGCTTCGAGCCTTGCTACTGGTGCATAAGTCTCATCAAAGTCTATGCCTTCTTCTTGTCTGAAGCCTTGAGCTACCAATCTAGCTTTATTTCTCACCACTGTGCCTTCTTCATTGAGTTTGTTTCTAAATACCCACCGAGTTCCAATGACAGCTTGGTGAGATGGTCTAGGTACTAGAAACCAAACTTCATTACGTTTGAATTGATTCAGCTCTTCTTGCATAGCTTCAATCCAACTAGGATCCAGAAGAGCTTCTTCAATTTTCTTTCGTTCATCCTGAGATATAAAAGCAGCATGCATGTATTCATTAAGCATTTGCCTTCTGGTTCTCAAAGGCGCTGCTGGATTACCAATAACCAATGATGGAGGATGAGATTTTCTCCAGATAAACGGATTTAAATGGACATCTTCCTGATTTGATATGTTAAGATTGTCTTCTACAGAACCAGTAGTAGATTCTTGAACATCTTCTGCTGGTATTGTTAGATCCAAGTTCTGTACTTCTGGTTCCACTATTGGTATGTCTGGTTCTGGATTTTGAAGATCCTTGGTATTTGCTTCTACATCATCTTCACTGTCAATTTCTAAGTGAATCCTGTCTAACCTGTTACTTAAATCAGATATGTTAGAAATTTCAGCACTGCTGTCTTCATCGAAGACAACATGAATCGATTCTTCAACATTAAGAGTTTTATTGTTGAAGATTCTAAAAGCTCTGCTTACAGCAGAGTAACCAAGAAATATTCCAGCATCTAATTTTGAGTCAAATGCAGTCAAATGATTTTTGTCATTATTTAGCACGAAGCATTTGCAACCAAACACATGAAAATAAGATACGTTGGGATTCTTCCCTTTCCATATTTCATAAGGAGTCTGGTTGTGTCTTTTGTTGACCATAGATCTGTTTTGCGTGTAACAAGCAGTATTGATTGCTTCAGCCCAGAAGCGCTGAGAAATGTCTGCATCTGCTAGCATTGTTCTAGCTGCTTCTTTTAGAGTTCTATTTCTCCTCTCAGCTACTCCGTTTTGTTGAGGTGTTCTGGCAGCTGAATATTCATGATGAATCCCCTGCTCATTCAAATATAATTCAAGATACTTGTTAGTGAACTCAGTGCCCCGATCACTTCTGATTTTAATGATGGTAGAAGATTTTTCATTCTGAATCCTTTTCAGAAGCTTGATCAAGAGACTACTGGTTTGATCTTTTACTGCGAGAAAAATTACCCAAGTGAATCTAGAAAAATCATCAATAACAACAAGAGTATATTTCATTCCCCCTAAGCTCATGATGGGAATAGGACCAAATAGATCCATATGCAGTAGTTCCAGACATCTTGAAGTTGATTTGCTATCTTTGGTCTTGAAACTGGATCTTATCTGTTTCCCAAGCTGACAAGCAGAACAAACATGATTTTTAACAAAATTAATATCAGGTAATCCATCAACCATATTCTGCTTCTTGAGATAATTGATTGACTTGAAATTTAGATGATTCAATTTCTTGTGCCATAGCCAGTGTTTATTGCTAAGAGAAGCAACTAAGCATGTTGGAGTATTGACAAGATTTGAGTTCCAGGAGACTCTGTAAATGTTGCCTTCTCTCTTTCCGCTTAACACAGTAGTTTCAACAGAATCTCTAACTATACATGAATGCTTCTGAAAAGCTACAGAATAACCATTATCACATAGCTGACTAATGCTGATTAAATTGTAACAAACATTGTCAACTAGTAACACGTCATTAATAGTGATGTTACCATGGATAATCTTACCCTTACCCATGGTTCTACCTTTTGAGTTGTCTCCAAAAGTTATCTTTGGTCCAGTACAACTCACTATCTCAGAAAGTAGGTTTTTCTGTCCAGTCATGTGTCTGGAACATCCACTGTCCAGATACCATGTAGAGTTACTGATTTCTTCTTCCTTCTGCTGTTCCTGCAAACACAAATTTTAGTATCTGGTACCCAAATCTATTTGGGTCCAAGCCTTATCAGTCCTTTGGGAACCCACATTTGTACAATTCTTGGTGACTTTGTACTTCGGGTATCCAAAGATGTGTGTGCAACAGAAGGTCTGTTATTTCTAACAGTATGCATATCAAAATGTTGTTCTTCCCTTCTGTTTCTGTTTTCCAGTCTGTATCTCTTCTGAACAGGTTTAGAGTTGTAGTACTGGTAGTTTTTAACCTTCATAGAATGTTGTCTTCCAGAGTTGAATTCTTTTCTGAATCTAGAACTCTGGTCAACTTTTTCCTTAGGTTTAACGTAACCCAGACCATAGTGCATTCTTCTGTTCGTCAGATTTACATTCCTTTCAACTGAAGCAGTAGGTACTTCTGGTTCCTGTACCACACTGGATTTCACAAAGTGAATGTATTTCCCTTTACATATTTTCAGTGTTGGCTTAATATTCGTTTCAGAAGTGCCTTCATTATTACAAAAACCGAGACCACTCCTATCTCCTGACTGTTTTTGTAATTCTTGCATCTTTTCCAATGAAACAGAAGACTTGTTCCAAGCATTCACCAGTAGCGACAACTTCTGGCTTTCAGAAAGCACCTTCTGGTAATCTGCATTGGCTCTTTCATTCTCAGTTATTAATTTACTCATCTTAACTTGTAAATCATTGCAGCTGTCTACTTGCAAGAAAGTTAACTTACTGTTCTGATTCTTTAAGTTCTGATTTTCAATCTTAACTTCTTCAAATGATTGAAAAAGTCTGGAATACTCTTTTACCATTTCATGTAGTGCATCAATCAAATCAGTTCGTGTAAATTCATTAGAGTCAAAATCAAATACCTCTCCAGATGTCGAGGTTGAGTCATTGTCCGCCATTAGACATTTGACTTCTTCTGCATCACTATCACTGGAATGACTTTCTGAGTCAGATGACTCAGAACTAGAGTCCGCCCACTTAGATTTGCTTTCTTCGGCAATCATCGCTTTTCGATCTCTTCTGGACTTTTTGTCACTTCTCTTGTGATCCTTTCTCTTTTGATCATCCTTCTTTGGTTTAGGACAATCAGCAATGAAGTGAACTAACTTTCCACAGTTAAGCAATCCCATATCACCAGATGGTGAATCTTTCTTGAAGTTGCGATTGGGACCCTGATAGGTTCGATGGTTCTTCTTCATGAACCTGGAGAATTTCTTTACAAATAAGGACATAGCGTCACTACTGATTTGTTCAGCAGTCTTCTCCAATGTATAGTCAATGATTACGGTCGGTAATGCCTGAGGTACAACTGCAGCAGCAGTAGAAGAGGTAGAGGCAGTAGCAGTAAAAGCAGTAGCAGTAGCAGCAAGAGCCTTGGTGGGTAGGCTTGAAGGCTCTTCTCCACTTCTCACTTCCAATTCGAACTCGTAGGCTTTCAGATCTGCAAATAAGTCGTGCAGTTCCAATTTGTTCAAGTCTTTGGATACTCTCATAGCCATTGTTTTAACATCCCATTCTCTAGGTAAAGCTCTCATCACCTTGAGGGCTATTTCTCTATTGTTATACTCTTTACCCAGAGCTGTTAGCTCATTTACCAGGCTGCTGAATCTTTCATCAAACTCATTTAGAGTTTCACCAGCTCTCATTTTCAGATTTTCAAACTTCTGCATTGCTACAGACAGTTTGTTTTCTTTCGTTTGCTCATTTCCTTCACATATCTGGATGAGCTTTTCCCAAATATCCTTTGCAGTAGAACACATTTTAATCTTGCTGAAAGTGTTCTTGTCGAGAGTTTTATACAATATATCCTTCGCCACATTATCAAGATTGGCCTTTTTCTTATCTTCACTGGTCCATTCACTTCTTGATTTTTCGACCATCTGTGGTGCACCGTCAGTAACAGCAACAGCTGTGTTAGGCTTTAAGATTTTCAGTGGACCATCTGTGATGTACATACCACATGTCATCATCTTGTGCTGCAAGATGAGCTTGCATTCTTATCTTCCAGTCATCAAAATCTTCCTTAGAGAACATATGGATCTTGCTGAAGTGTGCCATTTGTTGTAGTTTTTCACAAACAAGAATAACCTGCTCTGATACCAATTGTTGAGGATCGAAGTTGAGTTTAGAGGGGGGGTGAATAAACTCTACTCGTTTTTCGTTCTGATGAGGTACTAAAATCCTGTTAAGGATAGTAGTTGATCTTGTGCGAATACTTTCACCTAATTACAATAAAACGTGCGGAAACAATCTGATGAAGTAGTTGAAAAACAATAAAACAGTAGGCAGCAGTTGTTTATGGAAGTTCGAAGATAAACTCTTCTACGTCTCCCCTTCTTCTGTTTCCAGAAGGTATAACTAAAAGACTTTGGATATTACAGTACAAATCTTGTACACACCCACTTCAGAAGGACTTACACCTCAGCCTACTGAAACTCTTAGTTTCTCAACTCACAAAAATGCGAAACACAAAGTTCTGAAAAGACTCTTTTCAGATTACAGACTCTTCTGACAAAGTATAAATGATGTAAAGATTGTGAAGAGTGTAAGAATCAGTAGCACAAGATGATCTTCAAAAGATCAAATATAAGCTATGAAGCGTGTGCTACTTTTCTTTGTGTTGAACTTTAAATACTCAAGGAATTTTGATATTCGTTTGATAAGAGAGAAGCTTTGTTCCTTGAAGAATGATAATAAGCGAAGTGTCGTGTCGAACAAGGATTTGATCCAAGTATATATAATCGACTGTGTTCAACGTTCACAATCAGAGTATGTCTTCAGATAACTGATACAATCAGCTTTATTACCGAAAGAAGTTCCAACTACTCAAGCATCTTAAGTGGTAACATATGGTCAGAAAAGCTATAAAACAATCAGTCTTGTTTTATACTTAATTGGGTAAAGTGCATTAAATGACTCCGTATAGTATTTAATGCTGCAATTAATACTAGTACTAGGAACTCTTTAACTGTAACAATTAAGATAGCAATGTTAGAAAATGTTCTCTACTGGTTTTGTATTGTTATCCCTTTCTACTGGTTTAGTTATAGTAGATCAGCAGCTGCTGATAAGTTATTCTATTGTTCTGGTCTGCTGGTCCACTGGTCTTAGTTATCATCGCCACAATAAAATTCATGTCTAACAAAACGCTTACCACTAGGTTAAAAGCTATAGTTATCCAAGACACGACTTTAATTTCTTATACTTGTGGTGTAGAGTACATCAACTTGGGTGATAAAAGGTCAGGTTGTTAGACCTATGAGTTCGGTGAGATGTGTCTATCTGCTGGTGTTGTCTCATATCTCTTAGAGATCAGTCTTACTATTTTTCTACCGTCGGTCCTATCCCCAAAAGAGATAATATTACCCGTAATATCTAGCGTCACTCTTTTACGGTCCATCTAGCCAACCAGATCAAGCGGCACGACGTCAGAAATTTGATGCGCGAGAACTATTCAGGAGGTCACTTAGCACAGTAATACTCTTACGCATGCACGCTTTACATTCCCTCTCCTAAGAAGTATAGAAATATGCTTTTTGGGGGCTTGAAATCATAACCTCCATCTTATATCAATTGTTAGGATTAAGTGCTTATCACTAGGTCAAAAGTTATAATTATAAGTAAATGTGCAATTTTATTTCTTTATACTTGTGACAATACATAGTGCGCCTACTTGGGTGCTAAGAGGTCGGGTTGTTAGGTCCATGAGTTCGGATAGGTTGTGTCTATCTTACGGTGATGTCTTATATCCTTAGAGATCAGTCTTACACTACTGTCGGCCCTGTTTCCAATGAGACAATATTACCCGTTAAGATCTAATGTCGTTATTTTATAGCTCATCTATCCAACCAAATCAATTGGCGCAATGTCAATAACTTTACACATAAGAACTTCTCAGGAGGTCACACTTCTCAGTACTACTTTTACTCATGTAGATTTAACCAAACATAAACTCTTCAATTTTAAAATAAAAAATATATTATAAAGAAATAGCACCAAATCAAATTTGTGTTTAGAAGTATGTTTCAAACAAACAAAATCGAAATAAAGTTGGGGAAAAAATAATTTCAAAGGTTTCATGGAATAAAAATTGATACAAAAAGTACATATTTTAATCAATTGTAATAATTCAATTAAAGGTTTTCGATCAATATTGAAACACTTCATTTTCTCAAATTAGTTATTTAGATTCATGACATCACATATGTCTGGTTGAGATAATATGTTGCAACATTTCATGTTTGTAATCTTGATTTTGATGTTAACAAAACTTTTTATTGTATTTTTAACATATTTACTCATGTGTGAAGTTATTCACACAAGAAGCAAACCGAAACTGAATTTTTGGCGAGTTTCGGTATTTTGATGATATCTCCAAGCTGGATGACTCAAATGACAAACCGCCAACTCGAATGATCAGAAAACTCAATTTGGAACAAATCGTATTTCACGTCAGTTAAGCAAAATCGGATGTTATCATGGTCTAACTGATCGCTGAATTTTCGAACTGATTGCACGAAAACAGCAATCAGTTGGGTTTGAGCAGTTGCGGTATTTTGGTCATATCTCTCAGCTCGGTTATTGAAATGAAGCGATTCAGTATGCGTTGGAAATATACGACGATGATCTACAAATCATCTTCAGAAATCAAAGTCTGAATCAAAGCTTAAGATGCTGATAAATGGCGATGAAGCTACTGGTTTTGCACAAACTGAAATCAGCTAGGATGATTTTAGCACATCAGCTGAAATTGAACCAGACTAACTGAACTGAACCAGCTGAATTGAACCAGACCAACTGAACCAGCTGCTGACCCACTGAACCAGCTGAACTGAACCAGACCAACTGAACCAGTTGAACTGAACCAGACCAGCTGAAACTGAACCAGACCAGCTGAAGACCAGTTGACGAGTCGGGAAAATGTCCAGCAAGGCGAATTTGACCGTTGTAATTGCAGAAACAGTACAGAAACTTTTCAGACGGTCATATTCTTGTATCTAACATATATATCATTGTTGGAGCCTATAAATACATCTAAAAGATCAAACAAGAGCTTTTGGAGAGGATTCAAAGCATGGACAGTTAGCATGAAGAAATCAGCTTGTTGAGAGCACAAGTCCTTGTGTGAGGATACATTTGAGATGTACACTGTAAAGGATAAATTCCTCACACACAATCACTCACACATATACAAGAGAGTTGAACTTCAAATATTACTTGAGTGAGTCTTCACACAAAGACGTAAAACAATGTGTTTGTAGTCTTTGCATATGACACATTAAAAAATATGTTGATTGTGAGGTACTGCCTACAATCTTGAGTGCTAGGAGTTTCAATTAGGCAAGAGATAAGTTCTAAGTTTAAATGGATTTGTACAATGAGTTGTATAAATCAAAATCTTCTAGTGGATCCTTCCCAAGGGGAAGAAGGGGTGACATAGGAGCATTTGAAGCCTCCGAAAATCCATAAACAAATTTGTGTCTATTTGTTTATTGCATTTACTAATCATTTCTGTTAGAGTAGGTGCCCGTCGAGTCAAGTGTTGGCCGAGGGTTCACATTGAAACTCTATGTATAAACAATCTTTATTTTAATAATTTTTGAAATTATTGTTTTGGCACATCTTTATCTATATACACATGCTTGTTGTATAGATAAAGCCCTTGAATATACAAATAGTAGAAAGAATATGAGATGCTCATATGATGAATATCATGAAACTCATATTTGGAATACTGTATATTCTAAACAGTTCTTAGTTGATTCAACCGCTGCTAAGAAGGATAAAGGCCGCTCGAGTTTGAGACTAGTATTTGCGATGTGATTACCATGTTTCATTGGTAGGGTACATTGTGATGTCCGAGCATGCAGATAGGTGCTCCTTGAAGAATGCACTGAACAACCCTCCATAAAGAACTTTCCAAGTGGTTCTCATTTATCGAGTGGAAACGTCCTAGTTTATGGTTGTACACCATTAGTCCTTATGATTCGGGACAACATTGAGACTCTATATGTTAGCATTGCACTTTGACTTGTTTACCGACTCATATGGGGTCATCGGGTGGCAAGGTTGGGTGATTTGTCGAAACATATAGTAGTCGATGCATTTTAGTCGGGGATTCACCGCTTACCTTCGGGTATGGATATCCTATGTGATGTAGTATGAAATCTCTGATCAGAGTGTTGGTGGTAATTAAGAAAATGGTTTCTTAGATTATACCATCGATGCAACTACGACATGACACATAGTATCGATTCTTTGACAACTCTCGATATACCAATAGTTGTCGAATCGGTCGGGATATACGAGATGAAAGGACCGTACTGTACGCTAACCATAATAGAATGGTTCTTGCAGGCACTATCATTTGATACCTAAGGAATCATGTAAACAATGCTGCTAGGCGTTTAACATGATTGGTTGGGTACTACCAGAATTGAGTTCTGGCGTTCTTATTATCAAGGAGTTGATAAGTAAGAATGGAGCGATAGGGGTATGCTCATATAAGGACATGTTTAGCCTCGAATCACATGGAGATGTGAACCACTACTAGTTGTATCAATGAACCATTGAGGGTCACACAAGTGCTAATTTTCTAGATCCCGTTGAGAATAAATTAGTTCAATGTATTGAACGGCTTATAAAGGAGTTTATAAGCACAAGGAAAATTAGAAGTATGACTTCTATAAAGGGGAACATAACTTTTAATTCGTGGAAGTGTTCCTAAATTAAAAGTTGGCCAAATAAATAATGTATTTGGAAAATGTGATTTTCATAAACATTTTTATGGACTAAATTAAATTAATTCAAGTGTTGTATTAATTAAACGCTAGTGGACCTAATAGAGTCCAAATAATTAAATTAATTAAAGTGTTGAATTAATTAAATAACATTGAGTCTTGTAAAGCCCAATTAGAAATAATTATTCAACTAGTGGGCTTGAGTAAAATCAAATAAAGTTTAAATGGTCTCAAATGTGTTTGAGATATTTAAATAAAAGTTCATGGGCTTTGTAAATGTTACATGCCCAAATAAAATGCATGCTTAGGAGGTGAAGGGTTGGAGGAAATTTTTTGAGTTAAAAGCATGCATGTCTTTGGAATACACAACAACTTTTTACAAAACCAAGAAAATTTCCTCCCCTTCTCTCCACACACCTTATGGCCGAAATTTTGCTCCCAAAAATTCTCTCAATTTTGCTTCTTCAATTGTTGAGAAAGGTAAATACTTCTCTAAGAAAAATGCTCTAATGAGTGGATCTACCTTGTTAGTGGTGGATCTAATTTGAAGGAAGGAGTCCATTTCAACAAGGAGTGCTCTAGGAAGCTTGTAGATTGGACCATCCATTCAAGAGCTTAGTTGTTTGACCACTAAGTTGGAGCCAATAATCAATCTTTGAGATTGATAGGTAAAAATTAATAAAACACCCTACATTATGGGTTTTTTTTTTTTTTTTTTGTATTTGCTACACACTAGTGAGAGGTGCTCGATTTTTATCTTGAAAATATGATTTTGAAACTTCCGTTGCGCTTCCGGGCACCCGTGAACGATCCCCCATCAATTTCCATTGTTTTTAAAGATGCATTGTTGAAGCATTTTATGTGTTCTTCAAATACCAAAATATTGCATACAAAGTGTTTGATAAAATACTTCAACTAAAATATTTTTACTCATTCAACTTGCATATATTTTAAATGCTTTACAAAATATTTAATATGTTTCTAGGAAGGATTATTTCAACTTGGTTTGAACACCAAACTCGATTTAATTCATCGGTGTTCAATATTTCAAGAACCGAGCTATTGTAGCTCAACGATGATCCCCCTAATCGATTCTAACATAATATCTCAATTAAAGGAGCCTATGGTTGGATTCAACCATGGTGTTATATTTGATAAGCTTTAATATACTCTTATCGGGTGAAGACTCAATTGGGAATTGTTTATAATAAAATATACTAGTGCTTGAATATTTAACCTTGAAATCTTGATATTATTTTATCAGAGTTATTTTATTTCGGTATAACATTTTGAATTTTATATACCTACAAAAAAATATGACCACTTGACTGTGGTTTTCAATATGATGATGTTCGGATAGATTGGGTAAGCTTGGGTGTGTAATCTACCGAGCAGAGAAGAGTACTTTCTCTGTAAAGATTTTGAAATGATGGGATGATTATGACCTGGCCTGATGGGATGAGCTCGTGTGGTCTGGCCTAATGGATGACCCGGATGGTCTGGCCAGGTCTCCCGGGTGGTCTGTCCTTGTCTGCCCGGGTGATCTGTCCTGGTCTCCCGAGTGGTCTGGCCCGGTCTTCCCGGGTGATCTGTCTTGGTCTGCTCGTGTGATCTGTCCTGATCTCCCAGGTGGTCTGGTCTGGTCTGTCCAGGTAATCTACCCGGGTTAGACAATCTGTACACACTCAACAAGATAATGGCAGTGGGGCGTCGGAAGGTTTCCGACGTATCCACTCCGACACTCAAGTCAGTACAAGATTCACCAAGTAGAAATAAAATATATTGAATGCAGTAGATCTACTGCATTCAATATATTTTATTTCTACTTGGTGAATATTGAATGCAGTAGATCTACTGCATTCAATATATTTTATTTCTACTTGGTGAATCTTGTACTGATTTGAGCATCGGAGTGGATACGCCGGAAACCCTTCCGACGCCCCACTGACATTATTTTGTTGAGTGTGTGTAGATCACCCGGGCAGATCAGGACAGATAACCCGGGTAGACCAGGCCAGACCACCCGGGAGACCAAGCGAGACCACCCGAGAGACCAGGACAGAGCACCCGGGCAGACCAGGACAGATCACTCGGGAAGACTAGGCCAGACCACCTGGGCAGACCAAGACAGATCACCCGGGAGACCAGGCTAGACCATTCGGGCTCATCCCATCAGGCCATGTCATAATCATCCCATCGTGTCAAAATCGTTACAGGGAAAGTACTCTTCTCTGCTCGGTAGATTGCCCACCCAAGCTCACCCAATCTACCCGAGCATCATCATTAGCGACGTCTGTGGGAAATAAGATATAGACGTAGATATGATTTCCATTCAAAAATAGGCCCGACCAGCTCGACACTCAGATTTATCTGTGGATTTTCATATGGGCTCGAAGTTCGGTAGCTACTCCAGTTTGGCGTGGAAGATCATTTGCTATACACTTAGAAGCTTACAACTATATTAGTCACTTAATTTGGCTCAACTAAGAAGTTTCATTCTACCGTACATGAATTCGGATTCAGTATTTCCAGGTTAGTGATTTGGTTTTAATAAAACTAAAATAGCAAAAGAAGCAGAAAAGTTAAAGTCCGGGGAGGATGAGCCCCCGACACTTTATCTAAAGCCCGGGAGACAAATGAGACCCCGACACCTTATTTTAAGTTCGGGAGACATACCGTACATGATTCTGATTCAGTATTTCCAGGTTAGTGAGTTGGTTTAATAAAACTAAAAGAGCAAGAGAAGCAGAAAAGTTAAAAAGTCCGGGAGGCATGAGCCCCCCGACACTTTATCTAAAGCCGGGAGACATGAAGACCCGACAACTGTATTTTAACTGTCGGGAGACTGAGACCCCGACACCATTATCTTAAGCCGGGGAGACATGAGGCCCGAAACCTTCTCTTAATCCCGAGAGACAGGAGGCCCTAACCTTCTCTTAAGCCAGGGAGACATGAGGCCCCGACACCTTATTTTAAGCCCGAGATACATGAGGCTTCCGGCCATTATTTAAGTCCAGGAGAACATGGGCTCCGGTACCTTCTCTTAAGCCGGGAGACATGAGGCATCTGTCACCTATTTTAAGTCCGGGAGACCATGAGGCACTGCACGTTACTTAAGCCCGGTAGACATGAGGGTCTGGCCTCTTATTTTAAGTTCGGGAGACATGAGGCAACCGGCACCTTATCTAAAACCCGGGAGAAATGATGCCCTGACCCCTTATTTTAAGTCTGGGGGACATGAGACCCGGAACCTTATCTTAAGCCCGGGAGAGATGAGGCCCCGACACCTTATCTTAAGCCTGTGAGACATGAGGCCTCGGCTCCTTATTTTAAGTCCGAGAGACATGAGGCCCCGACACCTTCTCTTAAATATCAGGCACGACACTTTATATTAAGCCCGTGAGGCATGAGGCCCCGGCCCCTTATCTTAAGTCCGGGAGGCATGAGACCCCAGCACGTTATCTTAAGCCCGGGAGACATGAGGCCCCTATCCCTTATTTTAAGTCCAGGAGACATGAGACCCCGGCACCTTCTCTTAAGTCCGAGAGACATGAGGCCCTGGCACATATGTTAAGTTCGGGAGACATGAGGCCCCGACACCTTGTTTTAAGCCTGGGAGAAATGAGGCCCTGGCCCCTTATTTTAAGTCCGGGAGACATGATGCCCCGAAACTTTCTCTTAAGCCCGGGAGACATGAGGCCCCAACACCTTATCTTAAGTCTGTGAGGCATGAGGTCCCGGTCTCTTATCAAAAGTCTAGGAGGCATGAAGCCACGACACTTTATTTTAGGCTCAGGAGACATGTGGTCCCAACACCTTATCTTACATCCGGGATGCATGAGGCTCCGACACTTTTTTCTAAGAAGAATTAATTATCTTTCCAGTGGAATCCAAGAATGACTAATCGGGACAGCGAGTGACTCTAAGGAGGGAGTGATGATAATCTGGAAAGGGCTTGGGTAATTCTTGGACTCGGACGTAAAAAAAAAACTTAAACGAGTCAAATTCTAATTTGCTCCCAGGAGTTGGGCATGGGTAAAATATGGCCAGGGTCCTCTCCCCTGGACAGGGCCCTCCAACCCGGACAAGGTCCTCTCCCCCAGTCAGAGCCCATGACAAGACCCGAACAGTATGGGTCACCATACATAATTAGCATAACAATCAGTGCACATGACAAGACCCGAACAGTATGGGTCACTATACATCATTAGCATGACAATCAGTGCACATGACAAGATCCAGACAGTGTGGGTCACTATGCATCATTAGCATGACACTCAGTGCCCATGACAAGACCAGGACAGTATGGGTCGCCAAGCCTCACTACAAGAAAAATGATTTTCCGCAGCATATAATCAATAACGTGCATTAAAAGCATGCTGCGAATATTAATTTTAACGGCGTGCACTCATATGTGCGCTGTTAATATTGTTGCACTTGAAAGAAATAACGGCGTGCATTAAAAACACGCTGCGGATATTACTATCCGCAGCGTGCATTTTGTGTGCTGTTAATAATACTATTCACGGTGCGCAATGGCACGCTGTAGTACACGGGACCAATTATTTAACAGCATGCAGGTAATACACGCTGCAATTATTTAGCGACGATTTAAATAAATTCGTCGCGATTTTAAATTAGCGATGGTTTATTAAGACCGTCGCTAACTATAGCGACGATTTTAACGACACCGTCGCTAAATATAATAAAACTGTTTTTAACGACACCGTCGCTAAATATAATAAAACCGTCGCATATTTTAAATCAGCGACGGTTGAGTTAAAACCGTTGCTAAATATAGGTGTTTTTAATTCATTTTAAAACTTGGACGGTTATTGTTGGAAACAAGATTCTGGAGTTTGACAAAACGTAAATCAATCAATTAACAAAATATGAATCAACTGATGTGCACAAGCATATTCGGCAACTGAAGATACGAAGTAAAATGATCAGTTGAAAGTGATCAGTTAAAAACAGAATGTCTTAAAAGCTTCTCAACTGAAGACATCTCGGGAAAGACCAAAGGAGAAACGAATTACAAGAGTGTCGAACCTCGATCACTACAGCATAGAACAATGTGTTTCGGCTATTGCATTTAAGACGCCGTATCACAATCAATGAAGAGAACATTGCCCAAGGAATGATGAAGAAGCAATCAATGGATACTAGAATTCAAATGCATATCAAAGTTACCGTTGAAAAAGAAGTATAAATATAACTGAAGAACAGCAGATGAAAGAGTGACAGTCATTAAATCTTAAGCCTGCTGTTACTCTGTCAAAATCTCAGCTCACTCTCACTTGAATTACTCGTAGCAATCAAGGCTACAATCTGAGCTTATTAGCACTCTCTAAAAAGTTGTTAGACTCAATTGTGCAAATATCAGTTACGTACTGAAAACATTGTGTATAACTAAGAGTTTCAGTTTTGGCAGTTGTAAGTCCAAACTGAAGTGGGTCTGTACAAGCGTTGTATTTGATCAAAGTCTTTTAGTGAATATCCTATCCTTGTGATAGAAGGGGTGACGTAGGAGTAATTAAATTCTCCGAACATCCAGAAACAACTCTTGCATATTTATTTCAGTTTTTGTATTCTATCTTTCAGTCAGTTATTTTCCGCAACTACTCTAGTTTAACTGATTGTTATTGACCAACAAGATTCCGAGATTCAGTTTGTCACTAAACTGAACTCAAATATTCTTAAAGAACAATTTTAAGTGTGAGTGTTTATTCAACCCCCCCTTCTAAACACTCTTAGTGTGATAACCGATCCTATCAAGTGGTATCAGAGCCAAGGTCATGGGTTCGATTCCCATTGATTGCAAGGAGTGCAATTATTGGGAGGGAGATTGTTGGGTGCAATAATTGTCCTTGCTTGGTAGAGCGATCGAACCATGGTGCTTGTACTGTTGTGCGGTTTAAAAGATTTGAGTTGCACCATTACCACTAGCTATAGCTTTTGGTAAAGCGGTAAGCACTCGGTCTTACAATTGGTATAAAACGCTGGAATCAAGCATGAGCTCTCAGCAGCAAGAACTCCTCAGCAAAACGGTGTAGCTGAGAGAAGAAATCGGACCCTAAAGGAAGCTGCTAGAACAATGCTTGCTGATTCGGGGATTTCTCAAAGATTTTGGGCAGAGGCAGTAAACACTGCATGCTATACTCAGAACAGATCGATGATTAATAAGAATCATATGAAAACACCATATGAGATCTGGCGTGGAAGAAAAAGTATAATCACCTATTTTAAAATATTTGGCTGTAAATGCTTCATTCATGATAATGGTAAAAATTATTTAAAGGCATTTGATGCAAAATCTGCAGAAGGAATTTTCCTTGGATATTCATCAGTTAGTATAGCTTATAGAGTCTTTAATAAGAAAACTTTAAATGTTGAAGAATCTGCGCATGTTAATTTTGATGAACATGAACTAACTGACAAGCCAACTGATCAAGTTGAGCTAGCTGATCAATTGACAGATATTAGCTTGGACGATGATGATAGAGATGAAAGTCATAACATTCAAGACATCTTCCAAACACCAGAACCAGAGATTCTAGACCAATTAAATGAGCATGAAGTCAATGACAACAATCAGTTATTAAGGGAAACTGATAGCATTCAAATACCAGCTGGTGAGACATCAACTGAAACTGAAAATCACACTCAGATGCCAACTGAAGAAGTTGCAGATGCAACAAATACAGAATACAGATGGAAAAAATCACATCCACCTCATCTGGTAATAGGAAATCCATCTGATCCTGTAAGAACTCGTAATCAAATGTTAAATTTATTTATTCACTCAGCTTTTGTCTCACAACTGGAACCAAAGAAAAATGATGAAGCTCTTGTTGATCCAAACTGGGTAAATGCTATGCAAGAAGAGCTAAATCAGTTCACTCACAATAACGTCTGGAACTTAGTTCCAAGACCAACTTCAAAAACCATTATAGGTACGAAATGGGTTTACAGAAATAAGCTAAACGAGGATGGCTCAGTTATACGCAACAAAGCAAGACTAGTAGCACAGGGATATAGGCAAGAAGAAGGAATTGACTATGATGAGACGTATGCTCCAGTTGCAAGATTGGAAGCAATCAGGATATTTCTTGCTTTTGCATCCCACAAAAACTTCAAAGTTTATCAGATGGATGTGAAAAGTGCATTTCTAAATTGTCAGTTACAGGTAGAAGGATGTCGAACAACCTCCAGGTTTTATTAATCACAAATTTCCTGATCATGTATATTATTTAAACAAAGCATTATATAGTCTTAAACAAGCTCCCAGAGCTTGGTACGAAACTCTCTCAAAATTCCTAACTGATCATGATTTTTCAGTAGGATCAGTTGATAAGACCTTATTCAAATTTACTAAAAATAATCATATCTTGTTAGTTCAAATTTATGTTGATGATATAATTTTTGGGTCAACTAACCCCAAATTGTGTGAAAAGTTTGCTAAGTTAATGCAGGATGAATTTGAAATGAGTATGATGGGTGAACTGACATTCTTTCTTGGACTGCAAGTGAATCAACTGGAAACTGGTATATTCATTAGTCAAACAAAATATACAAAGGAGCTGCTAAAGAAATGTGGTATGGAATCATGTTCAGCAGCAACAACACCCATGAGCTCATCAGTTAAGCTAGACATTGACGAAGGGGGAATATCAGTAGAAGCGACATTATACAGAGGATTAATAGGCTCATTGCTATACCTAACAGCCAGTCGCCCTGATATTGTCTTTGCTGTCTGTATGTGTGCCAGATTTCAAGCAAACCCTAAGCAATCACATTTCTCAGCAGCCAAAAGAATTCTAAGATATCTTAAGGATACACAAAATGTTGGATTATGGTATTCCAAAGACTCCACCTTCAATTTAGTTGGATACTCAGATGCAGATTATGCAGGATGTAAGCTTGATCGCAAAAGTACAAGTGGATCTTGTCAATTCTTAGGAGATAGACTGATCTCTTGGTTCAGCAAGAAACAGACATCTATAGCTACATCAACTACTGAAGCAGAATATCTTGCTGCTGGTAGCTGTTGTGCACAACTGATTTGGATTCAGCAACAACTGAAGGATTATGGAATCAAGTAAACTGAATCGCCCATATTTTGTGATAATACAAGCACGATTGCCATTACTTATAATCCAGTTCTTCACTCAAGGACCAAGCATATAGATGTCAGGCATCACTTTATCAGGGATCATGCATTGAAGAAGGATATTCGACTAGAGTATATTTCAACTGAACAGCAAGCAGCTGACATCTTCACAAAACCATTACCCGAGAAATGAAGAAAAATGACGCATCATCAAAATAAACATTTTATTTATCCATAAATTTTGTAGAGAACAACATGTTGATAAGTTTCTTCAACACTAGCTATCCACGTCCTCATCCAAACAGCCAAAGCTGAGGAAGAAGTCTTGGAGAAGCTGTGAGAAGAAGCAATGCCGTTAAGGATCTCCAGCTCCTTGCGAAGCATCAGCTCATAGAGATGGCCTTCCTTGAAAGCATCCACCTCCACAGAAATATTTAAGTGCCTTCGCACCTCTTTCAGCTGGGCCATCCGCTTGAAAGTGGTAACCCTCCCAGAATTGTACAGAAGCTCCAGCTCCTGTAGCTCTTCCCAATAGGGAAGACTGGCATAAAAAACCTTGTCTTCTATGGCAGCTTTTTCAGCCTCAAGCGAAAATGGAGAAACGTTTGAACTGCCTACTCCTTCCATTTTTTTTCTGATACTTGTGACTAACTCCTCTACTTTTATTTATAGGTCAAGACGAGGAAAATGAAAAGACACTTCCTTAAATGATGATTGCACTACTAAGTCTCAAGATTGTCTTAAATAATCAGCATTATTTTATTTTAACGCATGTGTTTAGGGGGAATGGTGGTTTAAGAGGTTAACTGAGAAGACAGTTGTTAGTGTATTCTCAACTGAAAAGACTCAGCTTCACTAACTGATCGATCAATTGACAATTTCACTAATCTTCTCATATAAGTTAACTAATTAAATCTATTATATTACAAATCAAAAGACGTGACTGTCTGCCAAATCATGATGAATTTCAGATTATTACGTGGACACATTTTTAACCGTTCAAAATTGTACACACGCTTACAGTACACGTACACACATTTCTTATTCAAAATTTTTCCTGGACTGACACGTGTCCAATAATTCAAACAGTCACAAACAAAAGTATTTTACCCGCTTTGATTCAGTTCGTCTTCCTTACATTCACGATTATTTTCTATTCTCAAAGCAAATCTATAATTTTTGTCTCTAACAGGAAATCACTCAGCTATCAATGGCAACTCAAATTCCTGCTCATATAATGAATGCACTGGTCATCGATTTTGACTTCGTTCTATCGATTCAAGAAACAGCTATTAAGGATGTATTTCTAAAGCTTGAATCAGCAGGTCTCGGGAAATTCTTAGGACAATCTTCCCAGAAGATATATCTCAAAGAAGTCAACGAATTCTACAGAAAAGGATTTATCACTAATAATGACACTATATCTGTGACTATCAACGATCAGTTGTTACGTCTTTCTGAGGAATCTTTCGGAGAAATCGTTTCTCTACCAACTGATGGTTATGCGAATTTTTCTGAAGTAAAAACTCAGGATATTGAAGAAATGCAATCCCGACTATCTGCTGATGGACAAAAAATCAAGGTTTCCGATCCAAAGAAGGAACTGAAACCAGAAATTCAGTTGCTAGCTGATATCGTAGCAAAGGGAATATTAGCAAAAGCCGGTTCTTACGCTGCTCTTACACTCGAAAAATTCCAGGTAATGACCTTAATCATGAGTGGAAAGAAAGTAAATTGGAGATGTATTCTGTTTAACATCTTGAAGAATATGCTCAAGTCATCCAAACAATCATGTGACTTTGCTATCCAGATCAGTTATCTATTAAAACTGAAAGGTTTAGTAACTGAAAATGCTGAAGTAACATCAAAATTCAAAGTTTTTACTGCCAAAAACGTCTTGGTATCAAGGACCAAACTGGAAGTTGAATCATCACCAGTTAAGAAGGTCAAAACGACAAAAAGAAAACTGATTCTCAGTGAATCAGACACAGAGAAAACTCCTTCACCGAAGCTTGCCAAAAGACCAAGGACTAAAAGAACCAAAACAACAACCAGAATGGAAGTTTTTCAATCAGCTGATCAACAACCCATTCAAGCTATACCCTTGCAGGTACTCTCACCTGATGAACCAGTTATCAAAGCACGACAACAGCTAAAGTTAAAGCCCCATTAACCCTTGTGAATCACCCTACCATCTTGCCAAGGGCCAGATCTAAAGGCATAATATTAAGAGAACCAGTGCAATCAACACACTCAGGGATGGATCTTCCTTACATCCTTTCAACTGATAAAGGAAAAGGACAGCTAGTTGAAGAATTCCGGCCATCCAATGTGATTCAAACACACATTGATCTTGTTTGGGAACAAGTCAATGGCTTTGCCACATCATAATTAAAATCTTTTCACCGTTGGAAAAGCTTCAGAAAAGAAATCATTGCTAAAGAACTAAAGCATAGATCTCAACTGAAAAAGTTCATCAAATTTGAAGCAATTGTGATGAAAGTAGTCAAAGCTGCTACCATTTCACAAGCATTAGAAAGGCAGAAATACTTCTTTGATCAAATTCGCGCCAAAAAGTTAGCAAAAATGGTAGCACAGCTGAAGTCCAACTACCATCCAACAAGTCCAACCGCATACAATGATAGAGCTGTGTTCACCCAACTGGACGCAGATCTTAGTAGCCTCCAAAGAGAAATAAGATTTTGGGAAGAAGATCAGGAACTGGTTATTCATGAAAAACTTTTCAACTCAAATCCTGGAAAAGATTCATCCTTCTCTACACAGAAAGAACTATTTCCACCACAGTCAACTGAAAACCCAGTTCAGGAAATGCCTCAATCTTCTCAGCAAGAACAACAGTTATACTCTGAAGAAGAACTATCTTTGGCAAACATCGATGAAATCATTCAAGCCGTTGCATTAGAAGCTCAGTATGACCCAGTTGCTCAGTCAGCTGAACAACCAGAGCAAGATATTAAAATATCATCTGAAGCTCCAACTGAGTTACTCATTGATGAAAAA
Source organism: Primulina eburnea (assembly GCF_022965805.1). Lineage (NCBI taxonomy): Eukaryota > Viridiplantae > Streptophyta > Magnoliopsida > Lamiales > Gesneriaceae > Primulina > Primulina eburnea. The sequence continues at coordinate 37,752,725 of NC_133107.1, read as the reverse complement.
GTTATATCTGCTCAAACTGAAGACCCAACTGAAGAACCAATCCAAAATTCAGAAAAAGAGATAACTGCATCAGAAAAAGCTCAAACTGAAGTACCTGTTCAGTCAGAAATTTCTGCTGAACAAGTTAATCAAACTGACGAACAAGCAAAACCATCAGACCCAGAAACTGCTGAATATAAAGAAAGTCAGTGCTCACTCAATCAAAAGAGAAAGAACAAAGTCCAGTTAATCCTCCACAGGAAGCCTCTATGCATGAACCATCCATCTCCATCATTCAGGCAAACAGACCATTCTTTGATCAAATTCAAGAAAAAATTCCAACTCAATCTACGATGGAAACTAATCAAGCATTAGTTCTTTTTGGCCAACCATCAAAGCATTCAGATACACTCAACCAGCAACCATCAATTCAATCTACAGAAATGGATACTGTTCTTGAAGAAATTCAGAATATACAGTACAGCATGCAGCATATGATAACTGACATCAAGAAAATTCAACACGAACAGCTGACGCATACTGTCAAATTAGATTCTTCGATTGAATTTGACTCAGCAAAATTAAAAAGTCTTCAAGCCAACATGGACTCTCTTAGCAAGACTGTTCAAGCAATGAAGCAAGGGCTAATTGGATCATTCTTTACAACTCAGAATATAATCAGTCAGAGAGTTGAGCGACTGAAAACCACTGTTTCTAATCAAATCACATCGCTACAAACCTCCTTTACAACTGTCGCCTCAAGTATCTCAGCAGATGTAAAACTATTATCCATTGACGTTCGAAAGTTATCAGACCAAATGGAAATGTTTGACAAAAAAGGGGAAGGACAAAGCAGCTGAAGAAGATCTAATCGAATTACTCTCAGTTTATGTTATCTACAAGGAATCCAGACATTATATTTTCAGTTTCTATGTTATCTACAAGGAATCCAGATATTATATTTTCAGTTTTTATGTTATCTACAAGAAACCCAGTTATTTTATATTTCAGCTGCATAGTCTACAAAGAGCTCAGCTATCCGATCTTAAATCACTTAGTTTTGTCAAACACCATAAAGGGGGAAATTGTTGGAAACAAGATTCTGGAGTTTGACAAAACGTAAATCAATCAATTAACAAAATATGAATCAACTGATGTGCACAAGCATATTCGGCAACTGAAGATACGAAGTAAAATGATCAGTTGAAAGTGATCAGTTAAAAACAGAATGTCTTAAAAGCTTCTCATCTGAAGACATCTCGGGAAAGACCAAAGGAGACAAACGAATTACAAGAGTGTCGCACCTCGATCACTACAGCATAGAACAATGTGTTTCGGCTATTGCATTTAAGACGCCGTATCACAATCAATGAAGAGAACATTGCCCAAGGAATGATGAAGAAGCAATCAACGGATACTAGAATTCAAATGCATATCAAAGTTACCATTTAAGGAGGGAGTGATGATAATCTGGAAAGGGCTTGGGTAATTCTTGGACTCGGACGTAAAAAAAAAAACTTAAACGAGTCAAATTCTAATTTGCTCCCAGGAGTTGGGCATGGGTAAAATTTGGCCAGGGTCCTCTCCCCTGGACAGGGTCCTCCAACCCGGACAAGGTCCTCTCCCCCAGTCAGAGCCCATGACAAGACCCGAACAGTATGGGTCACCATACATAATTAGCATGACAATCAGTGCACATGACAAGATCCAGACAGTGTGGGTCACTATACATCATTAGCATGACAATCAGTGCACATGACAAGATCCAGACAGTGTGGGTCACTATACATCATTAGCATGACACTCAGTGCCCATGACAAGACCAGGACAGTATGGGTCGCCAAGCCTCACTACAAGAAAAATGATTTTCCGCAGCATATAATCAATAACGTGCATTAAAAGCATGCTGCGAATATTAATTTTAACGGCGTGCACTCATATGTGCGCTGTTAATATTGTTGCACTTGAAAGAAATAACGGCGTGCATTAAAAGCACGCTGCGGATATTACTATCCGCAGCGTGCATTTTGTGTGCTGTTAATAATACTATTCACGGTGCGCAATGGCACGCTGTAGTACACGGGTCCAATTATTTAACAGCATGCAAGTAATACACGCTGCAATTATTTAGCGACGATTTAAATAAATCCGTCGCGATTTTAAATTAGCGACGGTTTATTAAGACCATCGCTAACTATAGCGACGATTTTAACGACACCATCGCTAAATATAATAAAACTGTTTTTAACGACACCGTCGCTAAATATAATAAAACCGTCGCATATTTTAAATCAGCGACGGTTGAGTTAAAACCGTTGCTAAATATAGGTGTTTTTAATTCATTTTAAAACTTGGACGGTTATTGTTGGAAACAAGATTCTGGAGTTTGACAAAACGTAAATCAATCAATTAACAAAATATGAATCAACTGATGTGCACAAGCATATTCAGCAACTGAAGATACGAAGTAAAATGATCAGTTGAAAGTGATCAGTTAAAAACAGAATGTCTTAAAAGCTTCTCAACTGAAGACATCTCGGGAAAGACCAAAGGAGAAACGAATTACAAGAGTGTCGCACCTCGATCACTACAGCATAGAACAATGTGTTTCGGCTATTGCATTTAAGACGCCGTATCACAATCAATGAAGAGAACATTGCCCAAGGAATGATGAAGAAGCAATCAACGGATACTAGAATTCAAATGCATATCAAAGTTACCGTTGAAAAAGAAGTATAAATATAACTGAAGAACAGCAGATGAAAGAGTGACAATCATTAAATCTTAAGCCTGCTGTTACTCTGTCAAAATCTCAGCTCACTCTCACTTGAATTACTCGTAGCAATCAAGGCTACAATCTGATCTTATTAGCACTCTCTAAAAAGTTGTTAGACTCAATTGTGCAAATATCAGTTACTTACTGAAAACATTGTGTATAACTAAGAGTTTCAGTTTTGGCAGTTGTAAGTCCAAACTGAAGTGGGTCTGTACAAGCGTCCAAACTGAAGTGGGTCTGTACAAGCGTTGTATTTGATCAAAGTCTTTTAGTGAATATCCTATCCTTGTGATAGAAGGGGTGACGTAGGAGTAATTAAATTCTCCGAACATCCAGAAACAACTCTTGCATATTTATTTCAGTTTTTGTATTCTATCTTTCAGTCAGTTATTTTCCGCAACTACTCCAGTTTAACTGATTGTTATTGACCAACAAGATTCCGAGCTTCAGTTTGTCACTAAACTGAACTCAAATATTCTTAAAGAACAATTTTAAGTGTGAGTGTTTATTCAACCCCCCCCCCCCCTTCTAAACACTCTTAGTGTGATAACCGATCCTATCAAGTGGTATCAGAGCCAAGGTCATGGGTTCGATTCCCATTGATTGCAAGGAGTGCAATTATTGGGAGGGAGATTGTTGGGTGCAATAATTGTCCTTGCTTGGTAGAGCGATCGAACCATGGTGCTTGCACTGTTGTGCGGTTTAAAAGATTTGAGTTGCACCATTACCACTAGCTATAGCTTTTGGTAAAGCGGTAAGCACTCGGTCCTACAATTAGTATAAAACGCTGGAATCAAGCATGAGTTCTCAGCAGCAAGAACTCCTCAGCAAAACGGTGTAGCTGAGAGAAGAAATCGGACCCTAAAGGAAGCTGCTAGAACAATGCTTGGTAAGAATCATATGAAAACACCATATGAGATCTGGCGTGGAAGAAAAAGTATAATCACCTATTTTAAAATATTTGGCTGTAAATGCTTCATTCATGATAATGGTAAAAATTATTTAAAGGCATTTGATGCAAAATCTGCAGAAGGAATTTTCCTTGGATATTCATCAGTTAGTATAGCTTATAGAGTCTTTAATAAGAAAACTTTAAATGTTGAAGAATCTGCGCATGTTAATTTTGATGAACATGAATTAACTGACAAGCCAACTGATCAAGTTGAGCTAGCTGATCGATTGACAGATATTAGCTTGGACGATGATGATAGAGATGAAAGTCATAACATTCAAGACATCTTCCAAACACCAGAACCAGAGATTCTAGACCAATTAAATGAGCATGAAGTCAATGACAACAATCAGTTATTAAGGGAAACTGATAGCATTCAAATACCAGCTGGTGAGACATCAACTGAAACTGAAAATCACACTCAGATGCCAACTGAAGAAGTTGCAGATGCAACAAATACAGAATACAGATGGAAAAAATCACATCCACCTCATCTGGTAATAGGAAATCCATCTGATCCTGTAAGAACTCGTAATCAAATGTTAAATTTATTTATTCACTCAGCTTTTGTCTCACAACTGGAACCAAAGAAAACTGATGAACCTCTTGTTGATCCAAACTGGGTAAATGCTATGCAAGAAGAGCTAAATCAGTTCACTCACAATAACGTCTGGAACTTAGTTCCAAGACCAACTTCAAAAACCATTATAGGTACGAAATGGGTTTACAGAAATAAGCTAAACGAGGATGGCTCAGTTATACGCAACAAAGCAAGACTAGTAGCACAGGGATATAGGCAAGAAGAAGGAATTGACTATGATGAGACGTATGCTCCAGTTGCAAGATTGGAAGCAATCAGGATATTTCTTGCTTTTGCATCCCACAAAAACTTCAAAGTTTATCAGATGGATGTGAAAAGTGCATTTCTAAATTGTCAGTTACAGGTAGAAGGATGTCGAACAACCTCCAGGTTTTATTAATCACAAATTTCCTGATCATGTATATTATTTAAACAAAGCATTATATAGTCTTAAACAAGCTCCCAGAGCTTGGTACGAAACTCTCTCAAAATTCCTAACTGATCATGATTTTTCAGTAGGATCAGTTGATAAGACCTTATTCAAATTTACTAAAAATAATCATATCTTGTTAGTTCAAATTTATGTTGCTGATATAGTTTTTGGGTCAACTAACCCCAAATTGTGTGAAAAGTTTGCTAAGTTAATGCAGGATAAATTTGAAATGAGTATGATGGGTGAACTGACATTCTTTCTTGGATTGCAAGTGAATCAACTGGAAACTGGTATATTCATTAGTCAAACAAAATATACAAAGGAGCTGCTAAAGAAATGTGGTATGGAATCATGTTCAGCAGCAACAACACCCATGAGCTCATCAGTTAAGCTAGACATTGACGAAGGGGGAATATCAGTAGAAGCGACATTATACAGAGGATTAATAGGCTCATTGCTATACCTAACAGCCAGTCGCCCTGATATTGTCTTTGCTGTCTGTATGTGTGCCAGATTTCAAGCAAACCCTAAGCAATCACATTTCTCAGCAGCAAAAAGAATTCTAAGATATCTTAAGGATACACAAAATGTTGGATTATGGTATTCCAAAGACTCCACCTTCAATTTAGTTGGATACTCAGATGTAGATTATGCAGGATGTAAGCTTGATCGCAAAAGTACAAGTGGATCTTGTCAATTCTTAGGAGATAGACTGATCTCTTGGTTCAGCAAGAAACAGACATCTATAGCTACATCAACTACTGAAGCAGAATATCTTGCTGCTGGTAGCTGTTGTGCACAACTGATTTGGATTCAGCAACAACTGAAGGATTATGGAATCAAGTAAACTGAATCGCCCATATTTTGTGATAATACAAGCACGATTGCCATTACTTATAATCCAGTTCTTCACTCAAGGACCAAGCATATAGATGTCAGGCATCACTTTATCAGGGATCATGCATTGAAGAAGGATATTCGACTAGAGTATATTTCAACTGAACAGCAACCAGCTGACATCTTCACAAAACCATTACCCGAGAAATGAAGAAAAATGATGCATCATCAAAATAAACATTTTATTTATCTATAAATTTTGTAGAGAACAACATGTTGATAAGTTTCTTCAACACTAGCTATCCACATCCTCATCCAAACAGCCAAAGCTGAGGAAGAAGTCTTGGAGAAGCTGTGAGAAGAAGCAATGCCGTTAAGGATCTCCAGCTCCTTGCGAAGCATCAGCTCATAGAGATGGCCTTCCTTGAAAGCATCCACCTCCACAGAAATATTTAAGTGCCTTCGCACCTCTTTCAGCTGGGCCATCCGCTTGAAAGTGGTAACCCTCCCAGAATTGTACAGAAGCTCCAGCTCCTGTAGCTCTTCCCAATAGGGAAGACTGGCATAAAAAACCTTGTCTTCTATGGCAGCTTTTTCAGCCTTAAGCGAAAATGGAGAAACGTTTGAACTGCCTACTCCTTCCATTTTTTTCTGATACTTGTGACTAACTCCTCTACTTTTATTTATAGGTCAAGACGAGGAAAATGAAAAGACACTTCCTTAAATGATGATTACACTACTAAGTCTCAAGATTGTCTTAAATAATCAGCATTATTTTATTTTAACGCATGTGTTTAGGGGGAATGGTGGTTTAAGAGGTTAACTGAGAAGACAGTTGTTAGTGTATTCTCAACTGAAAAGACTCAGCTTCACTAACTGATCGATCAGTTGACAATTTCACTAATCTTCTCATATAAGTTAACTAATTAAATCTATTATATTACAAATCAAAAGACGTGACTGTCTGCCAAATCATGATGAATTTCAGATTATTACGTGGACACATTTTTAACCGTTCAAAATTGTACACACGCTTACAGCACACGTACACACATTTCTTATTCAAAATTTTTCCTGGTCTGACACGTGTCCAATAATTCAAACAGTCACAAACAAAAGTATTTTACCCGCTTTGATTCAGTTCGTCTTCCTTACATTCACGATTATTTTCTATTCTCAAAGCAAATCTATAATTTTTGTCTCTAATAGGAAATCACTCAGCTATCAATGGCAACTCAAATTCCTGCTCATATATTGAATGCACTGGTCATCGATTTTGACTTCGTTCTATCGATTCAAGAAACAGCTATTAAGGATGTATTTCTAAAGCTTGAATTAGCAGGTCTCGGGAAATTCTTAGGACAATCTTCCCAGAAGATATATCTCAAAGAAGTCAACGAATTCTACAGAAAAGGATTTATCACTAATAATGACACTATATCTGTGACTATCAACGATCAGTTGTTACGTCTTTCTGAGGAATCTTTCAGAGAAATCGTTTCTCTACCAACTGATGGTTATGTGAATTTTTCTGAAGTAAAAACTCAGGATATTGAAGAAATGCAATCCCGACTATCTGCTGATGGACAAAAAATCAAGGTTTCCGATCCAAAGAAGGAACTAAAACCAGAAATTCAGTTGCTAGCTGATATCGTAGCAAAGGGAATATTAGCAAAAGCCGGTTCTTACGCTGCTCTTACACTCGAAAAATTCCAGGTAATGACCTTAATCATGAGTGGAAAGAAAGTAAATTGGAGATGTATTATGTTTAACATCTTGAAGAATATGCTCAAGTCATCCAAACAATCATGTGACTTTGCTATCCAGATCAGTTATCTATTAAAACTGAAAGGTTTAGTAACTGAAAATGCTGAAGTAACATCAAAATTCAAAGTTTTTACTGCCAAAAACGTCTTGGTATCAAGGACCAAACTGGAAGTTGAATCATCACCAGTTAAGAAGGTCAAAACGACAAAAAGAAAACTGATTCTCAGTGAATCAGACACAGAGAAAACTCCTTCACCGAAGCTTGCCAAAAGACCAAGGACTAAAAGAACCAAAACAACAACCAGAATGGAAGTTTTTCAATCAGCTGATCAACAACCCATTCAAGCTATACCCTTGCAGGTACTCTCACCTGATGAACCAGTTATCAAAGCCACGACAACAGCTAAAGTTAAAGCCCCATTAACCCTTGTGAATCACCCTACCATCTTGCCAAGGGCCAGATCTAAAGGCATAATATTAAGAGAACCAGTGCAATCAACACACTCAGGGATGGATCTTCCTCACATCCTTTCAACTGATAAAGGAAAAGGACAGCTAGTTGAAGAATCCCGGCCATCCAATGTGATTCAAACACACATTGATCTTGTTTGGGAACAAGTCAATGGCTTTGCCACATCATAATTAAAATCTTTTGACCGTTGGAAAAGCTTCAGAAAAGAAATCATTGCTAAAGAACTAAAGCATAGATCTCAACTGAAAAAGTTCATCAAATTTGAAGCAATTGTGATGAAAGTAGTCAAAGCTGCTACCATTTCACAAGCATTAGAAAGGCAGAAATACTTCTTTGATCAAATTCGCGCCAAAAAGTTAGCAAAAATGGTAGCACAGCTGAAGTCCAACTACCATCCAACAAGTCCAACCGCATACAATGATAGAGCTGTGTTCACCCAACTGGACGCAGATCTTAGTAGCCTCCAAAGGAAATAAGATTTTGGGAAGAAGATCAGGAACTGGTTATTCATGAAAAACTTTTCAACTCAAATCCTGGAAAAGATTCATCCTTCTCTACACAGAAAGAACTATTTCCACCACAGTCAACTGAAAACCCAGTTCAGGAAATGCCTTAATCTTCTCAGCAAGAACAACAGTTATACTCTGAAGAAGAACTATCTTTGGCAAACATCGATGAAATCATTCAAGCCGTTGCATTAGAAGCTCAGTATGACCCAGTTGCTCAGTCAGCTGAACAACCAGAGCAAGATATTAAAATATCATCTGAAGCTCCAACTGAGTTACTCATTGATGAAAAAGTTATATCTGCTCAAACTGAAGACCCAACTGAAGAACCAATCCAAAATTCAGAAAAAGAGATAACTGCATCAGAAAAAGCTCAAACTGAAGTACCTGTTCAGTCAGAAATTTCTGCTGAACAAGTTAATCAAACTGACGAACAAGCAAAACCATCAGACCCAGAAACTGCTGAATATAAAGAAAGTCAGTTGCTCACTCAATCAAAAGAGAAAGAACAAAGTCCAGTTAATCCTCCACAGGAAGCCTCTATGCATGAACCATCCATCTCCATCATTCAGGCAAACAGACCATTCTTTGATCAAATTCAAGAAAAAATTCCAACTCAATCTACGATGGAAACTAATCAAGCATTAGTTCTTTTTGGCCAACCATCAAAGCATTCAGATACACCCAACCAGCAACCATCAATTCAATCTACAGAAATGGATACTGTTCTTGAAGAAATTCAGAATATACAGTATAGCATGCAGCAGATGATAACTGACATCAAGAAAATTCAACACGAACAGCTGCCGCATACTGTCAAATTAGATTCTTCGATTGAATTTGACTCAGCAAAATTAAAAAGTCTTCAAGCCAACATGGACTCTCTTAGCAAGACTGTTCAAGCAATGAAGCAAGGGCTAATTGGATCATTCTTTACAACTCAGAATATAATCAGTCAGAGAGTTGAGCGACTGAAAACCACTGTTTCTAATCAAATCACATCGCTACAAACCTCCTTTACAACTGTCGCCTCAAGTATCTCAGCAGATGTAAAACTATTATCCATTGACATTCGAAAGTTATCAGACCAAATGGAAATGTTTGACAAAAAAGGGGAAGGACAAAGCAGCTGAAGAAGATCTAATCGAATTACTCTCAGTTTATGTTATCTACAAGGAATCCAGACATTATATTTTCAGTTTCTATGTTATCTACAAGGAATCCAGATATTATATTTTCAGTTTTTATGTTATCTACAAGAAACCCAGTTATTTTATATTTCAGCTGCATAGTCTACAAAGAGCTCAGCTATCCGATCTTAAATCACTTAGTTTTGTCAAACACCATAAAGGGGGAAATTGTTGGAAACAAGATTCTGGAGTTTGACAAAACGTAAATAAATCAATTAACAAAATATGAATCAACTGATGTGCACAAGCATATTCGGCAACTGAAGATACGAAGTAAAATGATCAGTTGAAAGTGATCAGTTAAAAACAGAATGTCTTAAAAGCTTCTCATCTGAAGACATCTCGGGAAAGACCAAAGGAGACAAACGAATTACAAGAGTGTCGCACCTCGATCACTACAGCATAGAACAATGTGTTTCGGCTATTGCATTTAAGACGCCGTATCACAATCAATGAAGAGAACATTGCCCAAGGAATGATGAAGAAGCAATCAACGGATACTAGAATTCAAATGCATATCAAAGTTACCGTTGAAAAAGAAGTATAAATATAACTGAAGAACAGCAGATGAAAGAGTGACAATCATTAAATCTTAAGCCTGCTGTTACTCTGTCAAAATCTCAGCTCACTCTCACTTGAATTACTCGTAGCAATCAAGGCTACAATCTGAGCTTATTAGCACTCTCTAAAAAGTTGTTTGACTCAATTGTGCAAATATCAGTTACGTACTGAAAACATTGTGTATAACTAAGAGTTTCAGTTTTGGCAGTTGTAAGTCCAAACTGAAGTGGGTCTGTACAAGCGTTGTATTTGATCAAAGTCTTTTAGTGAATATACTATCCTTGTGATAGAAGGGGTGACGTAGGAGTAATTAAATTCTCCGAACATCCAGAAACAACTCTTGCATATTTATTTCAGTTTTTGTATTCTATCTTTCAGTCAGTTACTTTCCGCAACTACTCCAGTTTAACTGATTGTTATTGACCAACAAGATTCCGAGCTTCAGTTTGTCACTAAACTGAACTCAAATATTCTTAAAGAACAATTTTAAGTGTGAGTGTTTATTCAACCCCCCCCCCCCCCCTTCTAAACACTCTTAGTATGATAACCGATCCTATCAGTTATAAATATAACGATGGTTATAAGAAAAACCGTCGCAAATAGTCTATAAATACCCCCACTTTCAATTCATTTTTCCACACCACCTTCGACACTTCAAATTTTTCTACGATTTTAGTTTTTAATTGCAATAATTTTTTTTAGTATAAAACCCCTTTTCTTCTTTATGAAGTGCACATAAAATCAGTGTTCATTGAATTTTTACTTCACAATTATACATAGTTAATCAAATGGACAAGTATGCAATGCCCCAAGTGCTCTTCATCTCTTTCTTGTTGATAGGTGTTGGTTGGTCTACGCCCCTTATATAAAGATTTCTTGAAATTACACATCGCTCATAATCCATCGAGTAAACGTTTAAAACAAAACCGTCGCAGCATGTCACTCGTAATTTTTTTTATTTAAAAAAAGAAGTAGCGACGGATTAAGTATAAACTGTCGCTACATTTAGCGAAGGTTAAAAAACCGTCCCTACATTTAGCGACGGTTAAAAAACTGTCGCTAAAGAGTTTAAAAAACTGTCGCTAATTAGCGACGGATTTTCAAAAACTGTCGCTGATTTTAGATGTTGCGGCCATTAATCAACGGTTTACACTGCACGCTGCAGAAAATTTTATTAACCTACGCCGCGGATAATCTTGAACTTTCAACAGCTTACAACTGCGCAGCGTGCAATGTGCACCGCGGAAAGCGAATTTGAGCGCTGCGAAAAGCCATTTTTGTTGTAGTGCCTACTGATAGATGACTGGACATGGGCAGTCGTCAGAAGATAGGGCATGTGCATATGTCTAATCAGAAAGAATGTACATGCACTGTAATCGAGGTCAACTTCTCCCCTATAAATACCTAGGTTTGCTCATTTGAGAAACATTGCAATCTACTGTATTCAATAAATTCTCCCTCTATTTGGTTAATCTTGTACTGACTTAAGCGTCGGAGTGGATACACTAGAAACTTTTCTGACGCCCCATTGACACTTGTTGAGTGTGTGGAGATTGTCTGACCCGGGCAGATCAGGCCAGACCACCCAGGAGACTAGGACAGATCACCCGTGAAGACCAGGCCAGACCACCTGGGAGACCAGGACAAATCACCCGAGCAGACCAGGACAGATCACCTGGGAGACCAGGCCAGACCACCCGGGGTTATCCATTAGGCCAGACCAGTCGGGCTCATCCCATCACGCCTTGTCATAATCATCACATCATGTCAAAATCTTTACAGGAAAAGTACTCTTCTCTGCTCGGTAGATTGCCCACCCAAGCTCACCTAATCTACCCGAACATCATCACAATATATGGACAAAAAATATCTTAGTGGTGACTATAAGGGCTAAATATTTTTTCACTAATATTGATACTTATATGTTATCATGTAAAAATAATATTTTTTATAACTAAATATCATGTTATTTTGATGCACTATGGTACAATATTAAGCTATTATGACTAATAAATATTAATTGATGGAACCATGAAAAAACTGAGTGATAAATAAAAGGAATTATATTGAGTTCAAATAAATGTTTGCGTGTTATTTGAGATAATTACTAAAATAATATCGCAAAAACTCTTGTGAGACGGTCTCACAGATCAATTTCGTGAGACGGATCTCGTATTTATATCATCCATGAAAAAATATTACTTTTTATGATAAAAGTATTACTTTTTATTGTGAATATCGATAGGTTGACCTCTCTCACAGATAAAGATCCGTGAGACCGTCTCACAAGAGACCTACTCAAACAATATATCTAGTCAATAAAATAAATTGCATAAAGATAACGACATAACAAGAAAAACTAAAATTATAGAAAGATATAACTTTAGTTTGCGCTATTGAGATAACACAATAGTCATTATAAAATTCAAATTATATTTAATATTTTTTTGTTAGAAAATGAAAATTTAATGTTAGGATCGATTAGGGGGGAGCATCATTGAGCTATAATAGCTCGGTTCTTGAAATATTGAACACCGATGAATTAAATCGAGTTTGATTTTCAAACCAAGCGGAAGACACTCGAAATAATCCTTCGTAGAAACCGATTAAATATTTTGTAAACTATTTAAGATATATGCAAGTTGAATGAGTAAAAAGATTTTCGGTTGAAGCATTTTATCAAACACTTGGTATGCAATATTTTGGTATTTGAAGAACACATAAAATGCTTCAAAAATGCATCTATAAAAACAGTGAAAATGATAAATAAATGCAATAAACAAATAGATTCGGAGATTTCAAACACTCCTACGTCACCCCTTCTTCCCCTTGGGAAGGATTCACTAGAAGACTTTGATTCATACAACTCTTTGTACAAACCCGATTCGGAAGGGCGGCACTCAACTAGAACTCCTAGCACTCAAGATTGTAGGTAGCAACTCACAATCAGCATATTATTTAATGTCTCATATGCAAAGACTACAAACACAATGTTTTACATCTTTGTGTAAAGACTCAATCAACTAAACTTGTAAGCTCAACTCTCTCGTATATGTGTAAGTGATTGTGTGTGTGAGTAATTTATCTTTTACTTTGCACATCTCAAATGTATCCTCACACAAGGGCTTGTGCTCTCAACTAGCTGATTTTTTCTTGCTAACTGCCCATGCTTTGAATCCTCTTCCAAAGCTCTTGTTTGATCTTCAAGATGTTGTATTTATAAGCACCAACAATGATATGTACGTTAGACACAAGAATATGACCGTTTGGAAAGTTTCTGTACTGTTTTTGAAATTGTAACGGTCAAATTCAGCTTCCTGGGCATTTTCCCGACTGGTCAACTCAACTGGTCATTCAGATCAACTGGTCAGCTGCTGGTTCAGTTCAGCTGGTCAACTGCTGGTTCGGTTCAGTTCAACTGGTCAACTTCTGGTTCAGTTCAGTTCAGCTGGTTTGGCTGCTGGTTTGGTTCAGTTGGTCTGGTTCAGTTGGTTTGCTTCAGTTCAACTGGTCTGGTTCAACTGGTCTGATTCAGTTCAACTGGTCTGGTTCAACTGGTCTGATTCAGTTCAACTGGTCTGGTTCAGTTCAATTGGTTCGGTTCAGTTCAGTTTCAGCTGGTGTGCTGAAATCAGCCTTGCTGATTTTAGGTGCAAAACCAGTAGCTTCATCTCTATTTATCAACATCTTAAGCTTCGATTCTGTAATGCCCGAGAATTAATCACTGTTAATCAAGGATTCTTGACTTATAATTTAACGTGAGTATTGAAGGGCCAACTGAGACACGATTTAAGATAATCTGCGGCCATTTATTCTGAATTTTAGAATGTGTTGCCGAAGCAACACCACACCCGCGCCCTTGCATGTACCACACCCGCGGTGCATGGACAGAAACTTGGTCAGTTTTATCAAAGGGTGACCGCACCCGCGGTGCAAGTATTACCGCACCTGCGGTGCATGACCGCACCCGTGGTCTCGACATGTACCGCACCCGCGGTCGTGCAGTTTCAGAATAGATAAGAATTCCAAAGCATGAGCGCACCCACGGTCTTGAACTTACCGCACCCGTGGTGCGACGTGTTGTGCGAAAATGAGGACACCTCATGACATGCATGCACTGATATATATAGCAAGGGATCCTTCGAAATATTCAATAGAAAATCTGATAAAGAAGAGGAGGGATTTTGGGAAATCCTTACGCCTTCTGCGAACAATCCGTCCGTTAGATTTTGAATCCGACTTCGGTATCGAGTTCCTATCGACGTAGGCTACAACTGGACGTAAGTGTTACTACGTTTTGACATGCTTTGAAATTATGATATTGTCAGAATTGAATGGAACTCATATATGTTGTTCTTGACGTATTAGACATCATAGAATCGAATTCAGATTAAGAAACGGACTGATTTTGGAATTGTTATGATTTTCGGAGTAGTTTTGGAGTCGATTTGATATCAGAATTGAGTTGTTATTGATTATGAGATATTAGAATTGATATCTGACTAATATGATATGGCTGGATATATTGAGATTACGCCGTTATGTTGTTGAAACAGAATTTGATTGAATTCTGTTTATATCCAGTATTGATTTGAACGGGTATTGATAGTATACTCCTTGGTATTGTCATTGCCAGATTGATATTGACAGGTTTTGAGTTCGAGACTTCGACAGAGTCAGAATATCAGAAAGAAAGGTATAAATTAATGTTGAGTTGGGATTGCACAACTCGAGTGAGGTTTGACTCGAGTCTCCCTAAATCACATACTTTCATTTATTGCATTGATATTTGCAATTGATGAGACTTATGATTGTAGTCTATTGATTTATAGCCACTGCATGTAATGACTGCTGATTCGATAGTCATCGATTGATTTGCTTAGATACTAAATGCATATATTGATCACTGAGTCGTTGAGTCATGGGCTGATTCGTCTAGTCACCGACTGATTCGTCTGGTTATTGACTGATTCGTCTACACTTAAGCTGATTCGCTTAATTACAGGCTGATTCGTCTGGTTATTGACTGATTCGTCTAAACTTAAGCTGATTCGCTTAATTACAGGCTGATGCGTCTGGTTATTGGCTGATTCGCCAAATTCTTGACTGATTCGTCAATTCTGCGACTGATTCGCCCAGACACTGATATATGAATTATATCGATGCCGTTTAGGGATTGATTCATTCCTATCGAATGAGATTCGATATAATTACCTATATCCAGACATCGGGATCCCTAGGTTAGAGTTGAGTCGAGTCTGAGACGACGCGTCAGTTGAGTCGAGTCTGAGACGACGCGTCGGTTGAGTTGAGTTTGATACGCCATGTTGATTTACATTGGTTATATTATTCATGTTTATTGAATGCTTGATATTGATTTATGTTTCTGATTTGAGACATGTTATGAATAATTCTTATATGCTTTTATATGATTGCATGTATACATTGTTTATACTGGGATATTTATATCTCACCGGAGTTATCCGGCTGTTGTCTTGTTTGTATGTGTGCATGACAACAGGTGGGGCTGGATCAGGGTCAAGAAGAGGATGAGAGAAGATTAGATAGCGTGGAGATCCGGGCTTCGAAGCAACATAGGATTCAACACTGATATGTAGTTGAACCTAGTTGAATTCTTGTAGATAACACAAGATCTGTATGTTCATGTTTAATATGTAATTCGAGTAAATTACATTACGTTTCCGCTTTGTATTTTAAAAAAAAAATAATTTAGACCCTATTTTATAATTGATTAATTAGTCCCAATAATGATTAAGAACTTGATTAGCGTCCGGGTCCCCACAACAGGTGGTATCAGAGCTATAGATCCTTTAGATTGAGATAGAAGAGGCTAGTGAGCGGGGTAGATTGAGTTTTCTTTCCTTGCTTGTGATTGCTAGCATGTTGTATTGTTTTATATAATACATGTTACTTGATTTATTTGATTTGATTTTGTAATATGTATTATTGGGAACGAATCTGAACCGATTCTCGATCAGCAGTAAGATGATCGGAGGAAGGACTGAATTGAAACAGGTTTGTTGGATTGAGTTACTAATCCTTGTGATATTCAGATATCCTCCCAGAAGAATACCAGAACAGGGTAGTACATCGAATCCTCCCATGGATGTAACCCCGACTCCAATGGAAACCTTGCTGAAGAGGTTTCAGTCATTCAAACCACCGACTCTTAAGGGTACTGAGACATCAGTTGAGTGTGAGAATTGGTTAGGTAATATTGAGATGATGTTTGATTCACTGGAGTACAGTGATGAGCGCCGAATTAAATTGATTGGGCACTAGTTGCTTGATGTTGCAAAAAGCTGGTGGATTACGATGAAGAGGGCCTTGGAGCAACGAGGTAGGATTATTACTTGGGATGTATTTAAAACTGAGTTTTATCAGAGATTTTTCCCAGTATCGTACAGGAAAGACAAGGGGGCGGAGTTTGCCAATTTGAGACAGGGTCAGCTAAACATTGAAGAATATGTGACCAAGTTCTCTACCTTGTTGAAGTTTGCTCCACATGTGGCTGAAAATGACGAAGCCGTTGCTGATCAGTTCATCAATGGCTTGAATCCCGATATATTTACATTGGTGAACACTGGGCGACCGAATAACTTTGCTGATGCCATGAATAGAGCAAAGGGCGCTGAAGCGGGCCTGATAAGGCAGAGAGGAGCTGAATTTATTCCTCCAGTGTCGAGACCACAGCAACCACCTCCCAGATTCGAGAGTGGCAGTAGCAGTGGTGGAAAGAAAGATTTTCTTAAGGCTAGAGGAAAGCAGTTTAAGAAGTCTGGCGGCAGTTCTTCTAGCTCCAGTGGTCCCCAACAGAGTTATACCGGGGCTTACTGCGGAAATTGTGGAGGGAGACATGCCACTGAGCAATGCCAAGGGGTACTTGGTAGTTGCCACTTCTGCAAACAACAGGGACATTTTGCCAGAGTATGTCCACAGAGGGATTCCCAAAGACCCCAGGGAGCCGAATCCGCGGGATCAGCGGCACAGTGGAGTAGACGATCAGGTGCCGTTCCTTCATTTCAGCCAGCACCATCTCAGTCACAGCAGAGGCCGGGAGGAAGCCAGACATTTGGCCAGCCTCTTAGACAGCAGGCCAGAGTATTTGCTTTGACTGAGGAGCAGGCTCAGGAAGCACCAGATGATGATGTTGCAGGTAACTGATTTGTTTGATTATCCTGGATATGTATTGAGGGATACCGGTGCTTCACATACTTTTATTTTTTGAAAGATTTGCATTGATGTATGCATTATCTGTTGAGTCCCTATTTACTGTAGTATTTGTTTCTTTCCTTTGGGAAAAGATCTTTTATCAACGATTTCTGTTAGATCTTGTATACTACGATATGATGGGAATGAAATCGAGTTAGAGCATATGGTAGCTTGCATTGTACTGATGTTCTCTGATTTTGGAACTGCATTATTGATATTGATACGCTGATCAAGTACAGAGCTACCATCGATTAATTCCATAAGATGGTGAGAACTGGACCTGAGATAGCTTGGGGATGAATATTGTACGATAAGAACTCTAGATTGAGAATTTCTTTGATATTCGTACTAGCTATGACTCGATTATTACAGAAAAGAGCAGAGTGACTCCTTATGTAATCAGTTGATTTACTGAAGTTGATTCTATCATTGGCTGATTTTCCAATTATAAGAAAGTTATTAATGTTTTCCCCAGATAAGACTCTAGATCTGATTTCAGAGAGATTGATTTTAGCTTTGAGTTGATATCAGAAATTGTTGATATGGTAAATCCTGATTGAGACAGATTGTGTTCAGGGATTTTTATATCTGAAAATGATGTATCTGTTGATTTTAGCCGAGTTAAACCGTGATTAGTCAGCCGAGGTTGACATCGGTGTCAGACATTGAGGGTTATGAGTTTAGCAGATCAGTATCAATGAGTGATGTTTTGAATCTGATTGAATCTTGCTGTTATTCTGGATTCGTTTTGAATCAGGTAAGGAATACGGTATGGTATGTTAATAACTGATTTGTTTGTGCCCGATATTTCGAATGTGAAATGACATAGATTATCATAAAGGTGCAATGCTTGATTCAGTAGGCATCCTGATAGCAGAAAATGTTTTGATAGAAACAGATGAGATTAGATATGGCAGAATTTGGACTGAAATGTCTGAATTACAGACAGATAAAGACAGAAAGAAAACAAACCAAGAGATTGGTTATGTAACTTCTCGGTTCCTGAATGGAAATGAGATTACATTTCCAAGGATATCGTGATGAAGTTACTACATTCCTCTCGGAATTGAGTATGGATTGAGGTAGGAATGACAGACTGATCCAGTCTGCGAGTGCTAAACCGTACATGAAGATGTACAAATATGATATACTAATAGTATTCCGTCAGGAAAATGATTAGATTACACGGAGTACTGAGAGTTGAGTATATTAGACCGTGATTTTGGTTGATTTTGCACGTTGGACAGAATGTACCATAAGAGTTAGATACTAGATTATAACTGAATACTGAATAGTATTCACTATCTGATGGACAGTCAGAGTGGATTATCCGGATTTCGGAGAATATGCTGAAAGATGTAATGCTTGATTGTAACACTAAATGGCAGGATTCATTGTCATTTTGTGAATTTTCGTACAACAACAGCTATCAAACGAGTATTGAGATAACTCCTTTCGAAGCGTTGTACGGAAAGATATATGGATTTTCTCTTTATTGAAATGATATCTCTGAAGTTCTTGAGATTGGATCTGAAATGATCAGAGATATGACTGAAAAGATGAAGCTAATTCAGAAGAAAACGAAAACAGCTCATAATAAATAGACTGAATATGCCAATGTCGGACAATGACTGTTGGTATTTGAGACCAAAGATCGAATATATCTGTAGTGACCCGTTCCAGAATCACCTACTAGGCAAGAACTAAGCATGCAATTAACCTAATAACAATAATCAGAGATAACAGCGGAAAAGTCAACAAAATAATGGTTATACAACCCAATCGAAGTCTAGAATAACTCAAAATAAAATATCCAATACAACCATATCGAATCAAAACAATACCGATAAACTAAACCAACCAGATACTCACGTCCTCCTCCTGCTCCTCCTGAGCTGTCCAACCTGAGGCCTGCCCCGTGGGAATGGGGTGTCCAAGAATAAACAAAACCGAGGACGTGAGCGATAAGAACGCCCAGTACAAAAGTATGAGTATACAGACCTATATGAAATGCACATGCTATGATCATGATACCGGGGTAGTCAAGAAACAGGAGTCACAAAAGGATCTCAACAATGCTCAGTCTAGAGGCGCCAAGTGGATAGTGCCGCGCGGTCCAACCTCTGGGTCACTGCATCCACTACAAGACAGACGTGGACCTAAAATGTCCCGGACCACCGAAGCCCTCCCGACCCGTCGGCCACTGTGTACTCTCGATGTCCATGCGTCCACAAGACAGGGCTGAGCGGCCCCAAGATATAGCTTATCTCGAAAGAGATACAGCTCAACAGCAAAGGCTATCTCGAAGGAGAATACGGCTCAACATGAAATGCAACGTGCAGTAATAACCGTGACATAATAACATGCATCATATGACATATAACAATGCACCACATAATCATGCAACACATATAAGAATGTATACTCAACCAGGATATCTCGGATAGTACTTTCGTACCTCTATCACAGCAAGCCTAGTCTTACGCAACACCGCTAATCAGGTCTAGCACAAGCCTACGCATCAAAAGCACCCAATGAACAATACTACCATGCTAGACTAGCAAAACCAGCACTCCCTAGTACTACCAAAGGTTTAGGGTTTACCTTCGTCCGTCGACAGCCCTTTGATGTCGATTGCCTCGTAACTCAGACGTCGCTACGCTACCACTCCTGGCAGCTCCTGGCTATCGCTCGACCAACAACTTAACCCTAGAACCTTCCAAATCTCTCACTAAAGACTCAATCTCAAGAAATGGCAATACCAAAATGAGGAATTCGAGCACTATTTATAGGCCATGTTCGGATCCTCCGAACACCACTTCGGAACGTCCGAACGCTACGTGTCCAGCTGCTCTTGACACCTCATGATCGGATCCACCGAACCTACACTTCGGAACGTCCGAACTCCCACGTGTCGATCAACTCTTGACACCTAATGATCGGATCCACCGAACTCACTTCGGACCTTCCGACCTCTTCGGTGCTTCCGAACCATCTTCGGTCCGTCCGATCATGACTCGGTCAAAATTACACATTAAACCTTCTTAATCACCACTACTCCGTTAATTACCCAATTTGGAATTCGGGCTACTACATTCTCCCCCCCTTAAAATGATTTCGTCCTCGAAATCTAGGCAAGAGAATGAACAAAACGAAAATAACAACATCATTATCCTCAAAATCTAAGGGACAACCCATCACTAGACGCTTCGCTAACACCGAATGATCCATCGGAGTAGAAACAGAAAGAATGACGTCTACGATCGTCCTGGTCACCCCATCGACCTACACTCCCCTGACTACTCCCGTCACCAAAGTGGTCAGCCATTGCTACAAGATAGAATAGGGAAACTAGTAAATTGGTCAACGGAAATCCCAAAACAGAAATCTATATCCCAAAATCGTATGCATGCTCTGATACCATAAATGTAGTGACCCGTTCCAGAATCACCTACTAGGCAAGAACTAAGCATGCAATTAACCTAATAACAATAATCAGAGATAACAGCGGAAAAGTCAACAAAATAATGGTTATACAACCCAATCGAAGTCTAGAATAACTCAAAATAAAATATCCAATACAACCATATCGAATCAAAACAATACCGATAAACTAAACCAACCAGATACTCACGTCCTCCTCCTGCTCCTCCTGAGCTGTCCAACCTGAGGCCTGCCCCGTGGGAATGGGGTGTCCAAGAATAAACAAAACCGAGGACGTGAGCGATAAGAACGCCCAGTACAAAAGTATGAGTATACAGACCTATATGAAATGCACATGCTATGATCATGATACCGGGGTAGTCAAGAAACAGGAGTCACAAAAGGATCTCAACAATGCTCAGTCTAGAGGCGCCAAGTGGATAGTGCCGCGCGGTCCAACCTCTGGGTCACTGCATCCACTACAAGACAGACGTGGACCTAAAATGTCCCGGACCACCGAAGCCCTCCCGACCCGTCGGCCACTGTGTACTCTCGGTGTCCATGCGTCCACAAGACAGGGCTGAGCGGCCCCAAGATATAGCTTATCTCGAAAGAGATACAGCTCAACAGCAAAGGCTATCTCGAAGGAGAATACGGCTCAACATGAAATGCAACGTGCAGTAATAACCGTGACATAATAACATGCATCATATGACATATAACAATGCACCACATAATCATGCAACACATATAAGAATGTATACTCAACCAGGATATCTCGGATAGTACTTTCGTACCTCTATCACAGCAAGCCTAGTCTTACGCAACACCGCTAATCAGGTCTAGCACAAGCCTACGCATCAAAAGCACCCAATGAACAATACTACCATGCTAGACTAGCAAAACCAGCACTCCCTAGTACTACCAAAGGTTTAGGGTTTACCTTCGTCCGTCGACAGCCCTTTGATGTCGATTGCCTCGTAACTCAGACGTCGCTACGCTACCACTCCTGGCAGCTCCTGGCTATCGCTCGACCAACAACTTAACCCTAGAACCTTCCAAATCTCTCACTAAAGACTCAATCTCAAGAAATGGCAATACCAAAATGAGGAATTCGAGCACTATTTATAGGCCATGTTCGCATCCTCCGAACACCACTTCGGAACGTCCGAACGCTACGTGTCCAGCTGCTCTTGACACCTCATGATCGGATCCACCGAACCTACACTTCGGAACGTCCGAACTCCCACGTGTCGATCAACTCTTGACACCTAATGATCGGATCCACCGAACTCACTTCGGACCTTCCGACCTCTTCGGTGCTTCCGAACCATCTTCGGTCCGTCCGATCATGACTCGGTCAAAATTACACATTAAACCTTCTTAATCACCACTACTCCGTTAATTACCCAATTTGGAATTCGGGCTACTACAATATCTTTGATTGAGATAAACAGACTTAATAACAGCTGATGGTGTTGAGCTGTTACGAACTGTTAGTTGGGTATATACAGATGTTGTATAACCAGCATTGCGAGATTGAATTTATCAGAGCTATTTCCAAAAATAGAACTTGATATGAGATTGAAATTTCAGAACAAATTCATTGAGATGAGTTTCTGATTTAAACTCTGTATATATTTCTTCTGACATATCTGAATTGATTACTTGTGATTTCGAGGACGAAATCGTATCTTAAGGGGGGAGAAATGTAATGCCCGAGAATTAATCACTGTTAATCAAATATTCTTGACTTATAATTTAACGTGAGTATTGAAGGGCCAACTGAGACACGATTTAAGATAATCTGCGGCCATTTATTCTGAATTTTAGAATGTGTTGCCGAAGCAACACCGCACCCGCGCCCTTGCATGTACCGCACCCGCGGTGCATGGACAGAAACTTGGTCAGTTTTATCAAAGGGTGACCGCACCTGCGGTGCAAGTATTACCGCACCCGCGGTGCATGACCGCACCCGCGGTCTCGACATGTACCGCACCCTCGGTCGTGCAATTTCAGAATAGATAAGAATGCCAAAGCATGAGCGCACCCGCGGTCTTGAACTTACCGCACCCGTGGTGCGACGTGTTGTGCGAAAATGAGGACACCTCATGACATGCATGCACTGATATATATAGCAAGGGATCCTTCGAAATATTCAGTAGAAAATCTGAGAAAGAAGAGGAGGGATTTTGGGAAATCCTTACGCCTTCTGCGAACAATCCGTCCGTTAGATTTTGAATCCGACTTCGGTATCGAGTTCCTATCGACGTAGGCTACAACTGGACGTAAGTGTTACTACGTTTTGACATGCTTTGAAATTATGATATTGTCATAATTGAATGGAACTCATATATGTTGTTCTTGACGTATTAGACATCATAGATTTGAAGTCAGATTAAGAAACGGACTGATTTTGGAATTGTTATGATTTTCGGAGTAGTTTTGGAGTCGATTTGATATCAGAATTGAGTTGTTATTGATTATGAGATATTAGAATTGATATCTGACTAATATGATATGGCTGGATATATTGAGATTACGCCGTTATGTTGTTGAAACAGAATTTGATTGAATTCTGTTTATATCCAGTATTGATTTGAACGGGTATTGATAGTATACTCCTTGGTATTGTCATTGCCAGATTGATATTGACAGGTTTTGAGTTCGAGACTTCGACAGAGTCAGAATATCAGAAAGAAAGGTATAAATTAATGTTGAGTTGGGATTGCACAACTCGAGTGAGGTTTGACTCGAGTCTCCCTAAATCACATACTTTCATTTATTGCATTGATATTTGCAATTGATGAGACTTATGATTGTAGTCTATTGATTTATAGCCACTGCATGTAATGACTGCTGATTCGCTAGTCATCGATTGATTTGCTTAGATACTGAATGCATGTATTGATCACTGAGTCGTTGAGTCATGGGCTGATTCGCCTAGTCACCGACAGATTCGTCTACACTTAAGCTGATTCGCTTAATTACAGGCTGATTCGTCTTGTTATTGACTGATTCGTCTAAACTTAAGCTGATTCGCTTAATTACAGGCTGATTCGTCTGGTTATTGGCTGATTCGCCAAATTCTTGACTGATTCGTCAATTCTGCGGCTGATTCGCCCAGACACTGATATATGAATTATATTGATGCCGTTTAGGGATTGATTCATTCCTATCGACTGAGATTCGATATAATTACCTATATCCAGACATCAGGATCCCTAGGTTAGAGTTGAGTCGAGTCTGAGACGACGCGTCAGTTGAGTCGAATCTGAGACGACGCGTCGGTTGAGTTGAGTTTGATACGCCATGTTGATTTACATGGGTTATATCATTCATGTTTATTGAATGCTTGATATTGATTAATGTTTCTGATTTGAGACATGTTATGAATAATTCTTATATGCTTTCGTATATGCTTTTATATGATTGCATGTATATATTGTTTATACTGGGATATTTATATCTCACCGGAGTTATCCGGCTGTTGTCTTGTTTGTATGTGTGCATGACAACAGGTGGGGCTGGATCAGGGTCAAGAAGAGGATGAGAGAAGATTAGATAGCGTGGAGATCCGGGCTTCGAAGCAACATAGGATTCAGCACTGATATGTAGTTGAACCTAGTTGAATTCTTGTAGATAACACAAGATCTGTATGTTCATGTTTAATATGTAATTTGAGTAAATTACATTACGTTTCCGCTTTGCATTTTAAAAAAAAATAATTTAGACCCTGTTTTATAATTGATTAATTAGTCCCAATAATGATTAAGAACTTGATTAGCGTCCGGGTCCCCACAGATTCAGTCTTCGACTTCTGAAGATGATTTGTAGATCATCATCTTATCTTTCCAACTCATACTGAATCGCTTCATTTTGATAACCGAGCTGAGAGATATGACCAAAATACCTCAGCTGCTCAAACACAACTGATTGATGTTTTCGTGCAATCAGTTCGTCACTTCAGCGATTAGTTATCCCTTGATAACATCCGATTTTGCCCAACTGACGTGAAATACGACTTGTTCCAAATTGAGTTTTCTGATCATTCCAGTTGGCGGATTGTCGTTTGGATCATCCAGCTGAGAGATATCATCAAAATAAAGAAGCTTTCCAGAAATTCAATTTGTGCAGAATTAGTTTTCAGCTTGCTTCTTGTGTTTGCAACTTCACACTTGAGTAAATATGTTAGAAATACAATAACAAGTTTTGTTAACATCAAAATCAAGATTGCGAACATGAAATGTTCCAACAATCTCCCCCTTTTTGATGATCACAAAACTTGGATAAACAATCAATTCAACTAACATATTTCTCCCCTTTTTGTGTGAATCAAAAAGTCACATTTTCAAAATTTTTAAACAAAATTTTCTCCCCCTCAATATTTAAAAATAATCTCTCTATTTAAAAATTATAATGAGCTCTCTCCCTATATTATTGAAATTTTGAAAATTATAAAAGAAGAGGAATAACTAACCAATTTTCTCCATGGCTCATTTTCTGCTGCAGCACATATGCTCTGCCTTCAACGAATAAACTGTATTTTCTCGAGTATAACTAGGCTGCAAATTTTATACCTCTATAAACCTCTACGAGTCTAGTTTGCAACGCAAAAAGCGGTTCGTCATTTGGACACCCGAGCAAGGAGATATGCCATTTTTTTCACGGTCGCTGCAAGCTGCACGAAAATTCAGTTTTGCATATATATGTTTAAAATTCTGAAATTTTCGAATTTTAAACATCAAAATCAGTTTCAATGTTCTTTCAAGAACAACCTGCTCTGATACCAATTGTTAGGATCGATTTGGGGGAGAGCATCGTTGAGCTATAATAGCTTGGTTCTTGAAATATTGAACACCGATGAATTAAATCGAGTTTGGTTTTCAAACCAAGCGGAAGACACTCGAAATAATCCTTCGTAGAAACCGATTAAATATTTTGTAAACCATTGAAGATATATGCAAGTTGAATGAGTAAAAGGATTTTCGGTTGAAGCATTTTATCAAACACTTGGTATGCAATATTTTGGTATTTGAAGAACACATAAAATGCTTCAACAATGCATCTATAAAACAGTGAAAATGATAAATAAATGCAATAAACAAATAGACACGAATTTGTTTATGGATGTTCGGAGATTTCAAACACTCCTACGTCACCCCTTCTTCCCCTTGGGAAGGATTCACTAGAAGACTTTGATTCATACAACTCTTTGTACAAACCCGATCCGGAAGGGCAGCACCCAACTAGAACTCCTAGCACTCAAGATTGTAGGCAGCACCTTACAATCAGCATATTGTTTAATGTCTCATATGCAAAGACTACAAACACAATGTTTTACGTCTTTGTGTAAAGACTCACTCAACTAAACTTGTAAGCTCAACTCTCTCGTATATGTGTGAGTGATTGTGTGTGTGAGGAATTTGTCTTTTTCAGTGCACATCTCAAATATATCCTCACACAAATGCTTGTGCTCTCAACTAGCTGATTTTTTCTTGCTAACTGCCCATGCTTTGAATCCTCTTCCAAAGATCTTGTTTGATCTTCAAGATGTTGTATTTATAAGCCCAAACAATGATATATACGTTAGACACAAGAATATGACCGTTTGGAAAGTTTCTGTACTGTTTTTGAAATTGCAACGGTCAAATTCAGCTTCCTGGGCATTTTCCCGACTGGTCAACTCTGGTCAACTGGTCAACTCTAGTCAACTCAACTAGTCATTCAGTTCAACTGGTCAGCTGCTGGTTCAGTTCTGCTGGTCAACTGCTGGTTCGGTTCAGTTCAGCTGGTCAACTTCTGGTTCAGTTCAGTTCAGCTGGTTCGGCTGCTGGTTTGGTTCAGTTGGTCTGGTTCAGTTGGTCTGCTTCAGTTCAACTGGTCTGGTTCAACTGGTCTGGTTCAACTGGTCTGGTTCAGTTCAACTGGTATGGTTCAGTTCAACTGGTTCGGTTCAGTTCAGTTTCAGCTGGTGTGCTGAAATCAGCCTTGCTGATTTCAGTTTGTGCAGAACCAGTAGCTTCATCTCTATTTATCAACATCTTAAGCTTCTATTCAGTCTTCGACTTCTGAAGATGATTTGTAGATCATCGTCTTATCTTTCCAACGCATACTGAATCGCTTCATTTTGATAACCGAGCTGAGAGATATGACCAAAATACCTCAGCTGCTCAAACACAACTGATTGTTGTTTTCGTGCAATCAGTTTGTCAATTCAGCGATCAGTTATCCCTTGATAACATCCGATTTTGCCTAATTGACGTGAAATACGAATTGTTCCAAATTGAGTTTTCTGATCCGTCCAATTGGCGGATTGTCATTTGGATCATCCAGCTGAGAGATATCATCAAAATACTGAAGCTTGCCAGAAATTCAGTTTGTGCAAAATTAGTTTTTAGCTTGCTTCTTGTGTTTGCAACTTCACACTTGAGTAATTATGTTGGAAACAAAATAACAAGTTTTGTTAACATCAAAATCAAGATTCCGAACATGAAATGTTCCAACATTTAACACAATATTATAATCTATAATGTTCTAAACCAATAAACAAAATAATCATAAATTTCTTTTCAAACTACACATATGGTCGAAATGCATAGTGGATGTATTTACTAATTATCATTACTGATTTAATTTAAAGTAAATGTCATATGAATGATTAACATTGATTATAAAATAAGCAATCATATTTTTTATTTATTGATATAATTAATTTTATTTTATCGAACTGTTTTGACATTTAACAAATACAGGGTTTTTTTATAATTAATTTTTAAAAAATAATTTAAAAAAATTATTTTTCAAAATTACTTTAATCCGCGCTTACAAAGCGCAGACTCTCCAAGTAGACGAGCGTCCACACTTACTGACCGAGTGTTTCGGTTGGGAATAAATCTAGCAAGCACACTAGGTCAAGTTATAGTAAATGGACGACAAGTCCAAGTATCGATCTCACAGAGACTATTATTTAAGTACTAAGATTAAACTATTCAATTTAATCTAGGCAAACAATAACAAGTGATTTGATGATAATTTGAACTACTTAAATTAAACTAATTTATGCTAAATAAATGAATAAGATCAAATTTGCAGAACAGGTTGGAACTTGGAGATTTTCGAATTCAACAAAATGATCGGGAACACACAACGGTACCAAACTTTGATTATTATCTTGCATTGGAATTATTTAACCACAGATTTATTGATGTCATGATGAAATTCTCTAATTTAATTATAAATCTATTTCTAGACTTTACAATCATATTTTCATTTAACAGTCGAATTATTTCTAATTGAATTTAATTAAACAAAAACGTATTATTCAACGATGGAATCACAGTTGTCGCCTAAAATCGCACATTGAAACCGAATACTATTTTTAGTCGTTTTAACTGTGTGTTGATTAATATTTTTGAAGCTAAAGTCAATCTATTCTCTTTCTAGTCAAGATCGAACAACGAACATGCAAATAATTGGCCAAATTAAAAGCACGAAAATTACGCAAACATTGATCAATAACATAGAATAACCTCATAAATCAAATAATCCAACGAATAAACAAAATCAATAGTTTGTCTCTATCGTGGTCCCGATCACAAGAAAAACTACTCCATAAATTCAAAACTAGAAGAAAATATAATATTCGAATTCATGAATAACAATAAGAGAATAGAAGAGGAGAAAATCTCAGCAAATTGTCAAATCTTGCATGTGAAGCGCGTTTCCCTCTCGTTTTCTCCAAGCCTTAGCCGCCTCTTCAAAGTTTCAAAAAGTCCCCCTCAATATTTTAGGTTATCTCTTTTATATCCCCTTTCCAAAAAGCCCACCAACCATTGTTATTTTCGAGCCATCCCTAATATCTTCGAAAATCTCCAAAAAAATCTTCGCCAAATCTGATGTTGATATGAAGGGCACGGACCTCGGGTACACATCACGGTAAGGGTCCATGTATATTATGTTCAAAATTCTTTTCCGAGAAATCATGGGCACGGACCCCGTGTTGGGGTCCGTGTAGCCACTGTGATTCTCATTATCGAAGGAAAAATGACACGGACCCTAGATACAGGTCCGGAGTAGGGTCCGTGTAGGCACTGTATTTTTTTTCCTTGGGCTTCTAAGACACGGACCCTTACACAGGGTCCGTGTAGGGGTCTGGAGACTCTCTTTGTGCTATTCCTTATTTTTTCGGGTGTTTCTGACATGGCATTGCGAAGCTTGACTTTCTTTCCCTTTCTTTGGCTTTTATCATCTTTTGGTCAAACCTGCAACTAGCAATAATAAAGCGAATTAAGCGTAAAACTCGGAATAAAACCGCCAGATAAGCACAAATACGACAAAATAAAGTTTCCAAAACGCTCTATAATTCGTGCTTATCAACTCCCCCACACTTAACCTTTGTTCGTCCTCGAAAAAATCAGACATGAAATGGGGATAAGACATATCTTAGATTCTGAACTCAAGTAATACAATCAAAACATTTTCAATTTATCAAATTCTATCACCCCTGGTCAAAAGATCATGCTACGAATATCACAAGATTCGTTTTCATCGCAATTTAAGAATCAAACATTACCCAGTAAAGATCAAGAGGATGAGATGTGTGTAGTGTGCAAGTCAGAACTCATACTCATCAACAGCTACTTGGTTTCAGGATCACTTATATTCATTTATTTTTTTCGAAACGCCCCATATGCTTGACTTTCATACCCCTGTCTACTAAATGTTGAACGATCATGACTTGGTTAGGTTTACGGCTACAATAAAAGGTACGGGAATGAAAAGTGAGAGAAAATAAACATATTCCTGCAGCGCATTCATTCAACCTTTAACTCGTCACCAATTTATTGTATTTTTATCATATTCAGAGCTTTATTATCTCCTTTCTTTTTCATTGTCCTTCAACTTTCACCCACAGATTTTTCGGGTGTCTTCCATACCATAAAATTTTACCTCTTCTCTCTCTTTTTTTTTATAATGATTCATCGACTCTTTCAAACATATTTCTTCTCTCATTGGAGAATCTCGAATATTTCAACGTGTACAGAAGGTTTATTTCTCTCAATCGTAGGTAGGAAAAGAGTGTATAGGCTAAAATTCAGGTGGTTGATGTGGGACATTAAATAAATTACGAATGGGTTCTAATTGTGTGTCATTGACACACACCATTCGATTTTTATAGGCTCAAGAAGGGTTAATAGAGACAATAAATGATCTATCGGGTAGCCTTGAAAGGCTTAAATTGTCCAAAAATCGCCTAAGTCATCCCAAAGTCACCATCGTTCGTATTTTCGCTTCGAGGGCTAATCAGACGAGTTCTAGGTTGTTTCTCTCTCTTTTTTTTAGTCCACCTTGCACCAATTCACCATCAATGAGCAAAAGTCTGACCACGTGCATGGAATGAAATTTCAATACAAAATTGGTTCATGTTTGACTCTCTCCTTGAAACTACGACTCCTCTCATTCAATACTAGTCATGAAACGATTTCGCGGGTGATCCAAAATCTAACAAATTAATCCAGTTATCAAGTAAAACAAGAGTTCTTTCTCTAGATATATTCCCATCCTATATGAAAATGTTGTTAAGTGTTGTGCAACGATGTGTAACGAAACTGGCCTACCCCCACACTTTGAAATCGACACTGCCCTCAGTGTAAAGTGAAGAAAAATGAACTAGCTAGATAGTTAAAGCAAAAACACTTTCCTGGAAAAATGTCGAGTAAATGGTGAAAATGTGGTAGAAATCATCAACTCCTGAAAAGAACGACATCGAATACACAAAGAAACGTAAAATGGAATAGGAGAAGCACACAAGCACACGAATAAACCCTAAAGATAATAATCACAAAGAATACGTGCCATAAAATCAACAACATATGAATGAAATGCTCAAAATGAAAATAAACCGATATAATCGTCCACAAGTTCTAAAATCATGAAACTAAACTACTCGTCATCGGAACCCATGTCCAAATCCTCAAGGCCATCGAGGGTGGATCTGTCAAACGGTGGCGCAAAGGTATCATCTGAATATGACTGCGTCCTGGCATGGTGCTCTAGTCGAGCTAATCGGGTGCGCAAGTCATCCATGCAGTCAAATATGGCCGAGAAGACCTGACGAGTACCTCTCGGAGCGCGATGTCTCTGGGGCAAATCAAATTGAGGTGCTGCTTGGGCATCCAAAGCCGCTTCTTCTGCCACTCGATCTTTCCAGACTTGCTCATCGGCTATAGGGGGAAGCACTGGTGGGTCACGAGGATGGGAACTGATATGTCGACTCTCGGGATTACGGTACCAAGAGCCCTGCCAGAAAATGAAGTACATGTCCTGCATGGCCTGGGGTGTGAGCATCTGTGTAGAGGTGGGGAGGAAGGAAGTCTCACCAGTGAGATCGACACCGTGGGTCGCCAAAATCCGAGAGATGATGATAGGAAAGGGGGCGTATGGCGTCCTATTCTTCGTGAGATCAATATGGGCGATTGAACGCATATGAGAAATAATGATCGATGCCACCGGAATAGCAGGAATGGCCCTCAATCCATTCAACATCTTGTCTATGATATATAGATCTATATGGCGGACCTCATTTTTCTCGGCATTCCTCAGAATGATGTTTGCTCCCGTGAAGTAACAGATAAGGCGATCAAGCAGCGGGAGGGACGTCAGAAGGACGCTGGTGCGGGAGCCGGTTTGGAATGTGAAATAGTGTAGACGGCTCCGCGCTTGAGAGATCCGGAAAGTGATGTCTGACAGGAAGAGATCCAACTGATTGAAGACCACCGGAGTTCCGTCAATGGGGACATTCAAAATAGCAGCCAGAGATGCACTGATTAACTCAATAGTAACCCCTTTGATGTAGGTACGTATATGCTGCATCCCGGTCTTGTCTTTTTCCTCGAAATTTGCGTAGAATTGCCAGACCAACTCGGGGTAATAGGGGCCGGCGATGTCCAGGATAGGTCCCCAACCAAATTTATCAAATTCTACCCTGAGTGGCACCTCGTGATCGATCTGTGGATAAATGGAACGTTCAACAATCACGGAATTCTCATTAAGCGCCGAGAACCACTCAAAATTATCTCGGCTGGTGAACTTAAAGGCATCAAATGCCAACCTAGCGGAACCAGAAGAGGAGGAGGCACCGCCTCGGGCGCGATTACTAGTCTGTTTTCGGGGAAGCATTCTGACGCAAGCAAATATACCCCAACAAATCAATCACAACAACCCAACCAATAACCGAGATACATGTAATAATCAAACGGTACAACACCAGTGCGGATAATCAAATATGAGAATGGAGGTGTAGCCACGCTTACCGGAAAGAAAATGGGATGATGTTGCACGGTGGTGGACGGCGGCCGGCGAGAGGAGGCGGCGGTTGTACGGAGGTGGTGCTGTGAGGATATTGGTGGTTTTGGAGTGGTGTGGGAGTTGAGTAGTAAAGGCCACGGTGGTGGTTCTGTGACAGCAAGGGATGGGAGGAGGCGGCGTGATTGTATGTGGTAGTGGGAGGCGGTGATGACTGGGAAGGAGAAGGAACAAAATTTTGGAGATTTAGGGATTTGGGGCTGAAGCCTGAGGTTTATCCTGAATCTGTCAAAAACATAGAAGGCACGGACCCCATGGCGGGATCCGTGTATAGGTCCGTGTATATTCGCGAAGGAGTGTTATCTGAAAGTGGTTTACACGGACCCCATGTAGGGGTCCGGATACTGGTCCGTGTAGGCTCTGTATATCGACAGGTTGTGAATTCGTGGACACGGACCCCGTGTAGGGGTCCCAATAAAGGTCCGTGTAGGCTCTGGAAGTTGGCATTTTTGGAAGTAATTGGACACGGACCCCGTGTATGGGTCCGGAGAGGGGTTCGTGTCGACTCTGGAAATCTGTAATCACAAGATTGAAGAGTACCCTACACATACTACAAACCAGAAAATTATTTTGAAACCAGGAGTTAACAATTCTATAAATCTACATATCAAAATTGAAACTCGATCAAGCGCACAAGATGCAAGAATTGTACAGAAACTTCTCTGGCTTATTCGACGTTCTCAGCCGGCTGGTCACAATATAATCCCCACACTTGAGAGGTCTCACCACTAGTGAATAACCTACATGCACAACTATTCACTGAGATTAGCTCACGAGATATGCATAAAACAAAAAGAAAGTAAACTAAATTAAAGATGAAAGAAAAATAAAACTAAACACTGGGTCACCTCCCAGCAAACGGTAAATTTATAGTCTATAGCTCGACTGTACTCCTCTATTCAATTTGGATCCTGCAGACCCACGGTGGTTGGCTCGTCGGGCATAGTACCACCATGATAAACCTTCAGCCTATGCCCATTCACCTTGAATGCTCCAGTTGCTTCACTAGTGATCTCTATTGTTCCGTAAGGAAAAATTTGCGTGATGGTGTATGATCCTGACCACCGTGAATGCAACTTGCCCGACATCAACTTCAGTCGAGAATTGTATAACAGCACGAGTTTTCCCACCACAAATTCTCGATGGACGATGTTCTGATCATGCCAACATTTGGTTTTCTCCTTGTAAAGCTTGGTGTTCTCATAAGAATCCAACCTAAACTCATCCAATTCATTCAGCTATAGCACTCTCTCGTCACATGTGGCTTTAGCATCAATATTCAAGAATTTGGTAGCCCAATAAGCCTTATGTTCAAGTTCCACGGGTATGTGACACGACTTCCCATACAATAATCTAAAAGGAGACATGGAAATGTGGTATTTAAAAGTAGTACGGTAAGCCCAAATTGCATCGTCGAGTCTGCTAGACCATTCTTTCCTTGAAGCACCGACAGTCTTCTCAAGAATGCGTTTAAGTCCTTTGTTCGATACCTCGACTTGGCCACTAGTTTGGGGATGATAAGGTGTGGCCACCTTATGCCGGACCCCATATTTAGCCAACAGACTGTCAAATTGTCGTTTACAAAAATGAGTACCTCCATCGCTAATAATGGCTCTAGGTGTGCCAAAACGTGAGAACATATTTTTCTTGAGAAATTGAACAACAACCCTATAGTCATTAGTTTTGCATGCAAGTGCCTCCACCCATTTAGACATGTAATCTACAACCACCAAAATATACTTGTTCCCAAAAGAAACAGAGAACGGACCCATGAAATCTATACCCCATACATCAAATATCTCACACACCAAAATACTATTGAGAGGCAATTTACTTCTCCTAGAGATATTACTGTGCGCTGACAATTTGGACATTTTTTAACATATTCATGCGCATCCTTAAACTGAGTAGGCCAATAAAAAAAAGACTTGAGGACTTTGGACGCAGTTCTAGTTGCCCCAAAATGGCCTCCAGCCGGACCAGCATGACAATGAAACAAAATTTCACTTATCTCTTCCTGCGGAATACATCTCCGGACTATACCGTCTGCACATATTCTAAACAAATAAGGATCCTCCCACAAATAATATTTCAAATCTGAGAAACATTTCTTCTTTTGCTGATAAGCAAAATGGGGAGGAATGTACTTACTGGATAGATAATTAATAAAATCAGCATACCATGGTAAACTATTGACCTCAAAAAGTTGTTCATCCGAGAAATCATCGCGAATAATTTCATTACCTCGACTTGGATTCTCAAAACGCGAGAGATGGTCTGCAACTTGCTTCTCTGTCCTCTTCTTATCGATTATATCCAAGTCAAATTCCTACAACAGAAGAATCCAGCGAATTAGCCTTGTTTTTGCATCCTTTTTGGCCATCAAGTATTTCAAGGCTGAATGATCAGTGTGCACTACAACTTTCCTACCCATCTAATATGATCTAAATTTATCCAGGGCAAAAACCACAACAAGAAGCTCCTTCTCTGTAGTGGCATAGTTCAGTTGGGCAGCTGACAGTGTCATACTAGCATAGTAGATGACATGGATGCATTTCTGCCTCTTTTGTCCCAAAACTGCCCTAGAGCTGTGTCGCTTGCATCACAAATCACCTCAAATGGTGACCCACAATCAGGCGCTATCATCACAGGTGCGGTGATCAATTTCTCCTTCAAAACCTGAAATGCCTGCACACACTCATCAGAAAAATCAAAGCGTACATCTTTTATCAGCAAATTGGTTAGTGGCCTAGCAATGCAAGAAAAGTCTTTTATAAAGCGTCTATAGAACCTTGCATGTCCTATAAAACTACGCACTCCTCTGATGTTTGTTGGGGGTGGGAGTTTATCTATTACTTCAATTTTAGCCTTATCAACTTCAATCCCAGTTTCAGAAATTTGTGCCCCAACACAATTCCCTTTCTCACCATGAAATGACAATTTTCCCAGTTTAAACCAAATTTGACTCCTCACATCTCTCCAAGACTTTAGACAGGTTAATCAAACAAGTATCAAATGAAGTGCCAAAGACAGAGAAATCATCCATGAATATTTCAATAAAATCCTCAATCATGTCGTGAAAAATTGCCATCATGCATCGTTGGAAAGTTGCTGTTACATTACATAGACCGAATGACATTCGTTTCTATGCAAATGTCCCGTAAGGATAGGTAAATGTGGTTTTCTCCTGATCTTCAGGGTCAATGAGGATTTGCATTTAACCCGAATAACCATCCAGGAAACAGAAGAAAGAATGTCCAGCTAACCTTTCCAACATTTGATCAATAAAAAGAAGGGGAAATGGTCTTTATAGGTGGCATCATTAAGTTTTCTGTAATCAATGCAAACACACCACCTTGTAACAGTTCTGGTATGAATTAATTCATTGTTCTCATTTTTTACGACAGTGATCCCTTTTTCGGAACAGCTTGTACTGGATTTACCCACCTACTATCAGAAATCGGGTAGATAATACCTGTGTCCAGTAGCTTTATCACCTCTTTCTTTACCACCTCTTGCATAGCTGGGTTTAGACGCCTTTGAGGTTGGATCACTACAAGAAAATCTTCATTCAACAACACATCAACGACAACGGTTTTTTATAAAAAGCGTTGTGTTTTGTCTTTTAACAACGGATTCAAGAAAAACCGTTGTCGTAGGCTCAAAAAACCCGCTCATAGACAACAGTTTCTTAAAAACTGTTGTCATTGATATGTCTACGACAACGGTTTTTAAAAACTGTTGTCTATTAGCGTGTTTTTTTCGGTATACGACAACGGTTTTTAATAACCGTTGTCTATCAGCGTGTTTTTTTTGGGTTACGACAACGATTTTAATAACCGTTGTCTATTAGCTTGTGTTTTTTGAGCTACGACAACGGTTTTAAAAACCGTTGTCTATTAGCGTGTCCTTTTAGGCCTACGACAACGGTATTTAAAAACCGTTGTCTATTAGCGGTTTTTTTCGAGCTACGACAACGGTTTTTAAAAACCGTTGTCTATTAACGTGTCTTTTTTGGCCTACGACAACGGTTTTTAAAAACCGTTGTCTATTAGCTTTTTTTTTTGTTGGCCTACGACAACGGTTTTAAAAATCGTTGTCTATTATTGTGTTTTTTTGGGCAACGACAACGGTTTTTAAAAACCGTTGTGGTATTAAAAACCGTTGTCGTAGAATTTTTTTAAAATAATTTGTAGTATTATAATACACTACAACGGTTTTTAAAAACCGTTGTCGTAGAACATTTACGACAACGGTTTCATGAACTGTTGTCTATTAGCGTGTATTTTTGGACAATCGACAACATTTTTAGAAAACACAACGTTAATTAGCGACGGTTTTAGGACAAAACACAACGAAAATTAGCGACGGCTAATAAAACCGTCGCTAATATTAGCGACGGTTTTATATTCGCCGTCGCTACATTCCTATTCGCGACGGTTCTATTTTAGACCGTAGCTAATATTAGCGACGGTTTAGCCAAAACCCGTCGCCAAATTCAAAAATTCATCCCGCCTGATTCACCCTCCATTTTAGCGACGATTTGATATATACCGTCGCTACATTCATATTGTCGACAGTTTAAATAAGAACCGTTGCTACTATTTGCGACTGTATCATTTAAAACCGTCGCTATATTGAATATAGCGACGATACGCAATCTTCCGTCGCTAAATTTAGCGACGGTTTAGCGAACACCCGTCGCAAATTTCAAAAATTCGATCCCGCCTAAATTTCTCTCCATTTTTTTCCACCACTCTCTATAAATACATACAAATTCACTCCATTTTCTTCCACTTCACTTCACCAAACTTAAAATTTTTCTTATTTACACGATTTTACAACTTCATATTACTTAAAATTTTTATCTCTTACACAATTTTATCACTTCACAACACTTAAAATTTTTATCTCTTACACGATTTTTTTACCATTTCAAAACAATTAAAATTTTATCTTTTACACGATTTTATTACTTCACGACACTTAAAGTTTTTATCTCTTACAAGATTGTACCAATTCACAACACAGATTTATAAAATTCTTAAATTTTTTTTATTTTACCTAAAATATTAGCGACGGACCTGTAAACCGTCGCAAAATAGCGACGGTATTTCCACATGAATACTGTCGTTACATTTAGCGACAGGTTTCTGAGTAATTCCGTCGCAACTGTAATTTGCGACGGTGTTGTATAACCGTCGCAAAAAATATTAGCGACGGTTTTTGACGTCGCAAAATGCAGCTACGACAACGGTTTTCATTTGCGACGGTTTTTAATGCCGTCGCAAATTTTAATAGCATTTTTATACTACCGATGTAGTTGGTATAAAAGACATCGGTTTTAAACCCTTGCAAAATCGTTGTCGTTGGTAGAAAATACAACAGTTTAACACCGTTGCAAAACCGTTGTCGTTGGTAGAAAGACAACGGTTTAAAACCGTTGTCGTTGAAGACACTTTCAACAACACCCTCAATTACAACAGTCGAAAATGGCCTACGACAACAGATTTTATCCGTTGTCGTTTGGCGTTTTTGTTGTAGTGGATAGATGTCTTGTGGTCGGCCTCTATCAGAATTTTGTGCATGCACATGGAGGAAGTGATTCCTTTGATGTCTGCAATGCTCCAACCTATGGCCTTGATATTTTCCCTCAGAACTCGTAACAACTTTTCTTCTCCCGTCCCTGTCAAAGTAGAGGAAACTATCAATGACAGTTTATCATTATCAAGTAAAAATAAATATTTTAAGTGCGAAGGAAGAGGTTTCATCTCTAGGATTGGGGCTTATTCAATGGATGACTTTAAGGGTCTTGGGATATGCCCAAGCTCCCCAATCCTAGAGTTTACCGTTTCTGAAATCGGTCTGCCTGCTTCCAAATAGTGTATATATTCCTCAATTTCTTTATTCTCCAAATCTCCTGGACATGAATGAGTCAAAAAAATCTCCAAAGAGTCCTCACAAATTAATTCATGCATATCACACTCAACAAACTCATCAGTGGCATCAATTCTAGAACAATTTGAAACATCATTGGGATATTTGATAGATTGGAAAACATTTAACACCACACTCTCATCATTTAATCTCAAAACCAACTCACCCTTGTGTACATCTATCAGAGCTTTTCCAGTGGCTAAAAATGGCCTACATAAAAAAAGAGGAATCTCATGATCCTCTTCCATATCCAACAAAACAAAGTCTACTAGAAAAATAAACTTGTCAACTTTCACTAAAACATCATCTACCACTCCCCTAGGGTATTTAATAGATCTATCAGCTAATTGTAGGGAAATTGTAGTTGGTTTAACTTCACCAATTCCTAGCTTCTCAAAGCATGAATAAGGCATTAAGTTTATGCTTGCACCAAGATCACACAATGTTTTGCTAAAGAATGAACTTTCAATGGTACAAGGAATAGAGAAGCTACCTGGATCCTTAAGCTTCGACGGTAATTTATTTTGTAAAATAGCATAACATTCCTCTGAAAGCTTAACTGTCTCAAATTCTACTAATTTCCTCTTGTTTGACAAAATCTCTTTAAGTTGTATAGGAGGGCATTTGAGCTAAAGCCTCTGCAAACGGGATATTTATGTGCAGCTTTTTGAAGATCTCAAGGAATTTTGAAAATTGAGTAACCAGTTGCAGTTGCTTTGCTCTTTGGGGAAATGGGAGTGAATTAATATCAACAGTGGGGTTCGAGTTTAGAAACTTACCTTTCTCCATTGCGTCCTCAGACCTTTGCTGGGATGACCCCTTTTCTTTCACATTCTTTTCAACATCAACTACTTCTTGCTCTATGGGAGATGTCATTGTGACTGCATTGACACCCTTCGGATTCTTTTCCGTGTCACTAGGTAGTGAACCCGGAGCTCGTGTAGCCATTTGTGTCGCCAACTGCCCTAGTTGAGTTTCTACCCTTTGCATCATGGTGTCATGATTTTACCATCTCATCTCATTCCCGGCTATGTACTTGGCGTGCATATCCTCAAGATTTGACTTGCTATCATGTGGCTTGAAATCGGGTGGCATAGAAGGTCCAATACCTTGTGGAGGTTTTGGTGGTTGCTGAGGAGGCTTTTGTTGTGTAGGATGTTGTGGAGGGTTGAAATATGGCTGCTCAACAGAATTTTCTGATGGTCTCCACCCAAAATTCGGATGATTCCTCCAGCCCGGGTTATATGAGAAACTGTATGGATTATATTGTTGCCGACCTTGGTTTCCCACATAATTCACTGAGTCCCTCTAAAGTACTGTATTCCCACACAAGACATATCTGGCATAAATTGCATGTCACTAGATGATCCCCCAACTATCTCAACGTTTCCTTGAATCTGATTTACTGATTTGACTGGTATTGATTTATTTGCTTGTAACCGTGCCATTTGATGTGTCAATCCATCAAGCTTTGCTGTGATTGTTGTCAAAGCATCCATCTCAAGGAATCCGAATTTCTTGCTCTATAGATGCGGCAGAGAGTGCTTTCAATCTCTAGATCAAGTGGCACTAGATTTTCGAAGCCCTGAGCACGGCTCATATAACACGAGCTAGACTCCTGCAATCAAAATTCAAGTGCACAATTCAAGTTCCAAAAGAATGCAAAAATCTGAAACAAAATTAGTTAAAATACCAAAGATTTAAAAATAACAATAAATAAATAAAAAATAAATCTTAGTCTCAAATAAATAATTTATCCTAATATTAAACAGATAGTCCCCGGCAACGGCGCCAAAAACTTGATCGAGTGTTTCGGTTGGGAATAAATCAGGCAAGCGGACTAGGTCAAGTTATAGTAAATGGACGACAAATCCAAGTATCGATCCCACAGAGACTATTTTTTAAGTATTAAGATTAAACTATTCAATTTAATCTAGACAAACAATAACAAGTGATTTGATGATAATTTAAACTACTTATATTAAACTAATTTATGCTAAATAAATTACTAAGATCAAATTTGCAGAACATGTTGGAACTTGGAGATTTTCGAATTCAACAAAATGACAGGGAACACACAACGGTAGCAAACTTTGATTATTATCATGCACTGGAATTATTTAACCACAGATTATTGATGTCACGATGAAATTCTCTAATTTAATTATAAATCTATTTCTAGACTTTACAATCCTATTTTCATTTAACAGTTCAATTATTTCTAATTGAATTTAATTAAACATAAACACATTATTCAACGATGGAATCACAGTTGTCGCCTAAAATCGCACATTGAAATCGAATACTATTTCTAGTCGGTTTAACCGCGTGTTGATTAATATTTTTGAAGCTAAAGTCAATCTATTCTCTTTCGAGTCAAGATCGAACAACGAACATGCAAATAATTGGCCAAATTAAAAGCACGAAAATTGCGCAAACATTGATCAATAACATAGAATAACCTCATAAATCAAATAATCCAACGAATAAACAAAATTAATAGTTTGTCCCTATCGTGGTTCTGATGACAAGAAAAACTACCCTATAAATTCAAAACTAGAAGAAAATCTAATATTCGAATTCAAGAATAACAATAAGAAAATAGAAGAGGAGAAAATCTCAGCAATGGTGCGCGAATCTTGCGTGTGAAGCGCGTTTCCCTCTCGTTTTCTCCAAGCCTTAGCCGCCTCTTCAAAGTGTCAAAAAGTCCCCTTCAATATCTTAGGTTATCTCTTTTATATCCCCTTTCCAAAAAGCCCACCAACCCTTGACATTTTCGAGCCATCCTTAATATCTTCCAAAATCTCCAAACAAATCTTCGCCAAATCTGATGTTGATATGAAGGGCACGGACCCCGGGTACACATCAGGGTAAGGGTCCGTGTATACATCTGGGAAATCATGGGCAAGGACCCCGTGTAGTGGTCCGGAGTGAGGTCCGTGTAGCCACTGTGATTCTCATTCTCGGAGGATAAATGACACAGACCCCAGATACAGCTCCGGAGTGGGGTCCGTGTAGGCACTGTATTTTTCTTCCTTGAGCTTCTAAGACACGGACCTTTACACGGGGTCCGTGTAGGGGTCTGGAGACTCTCTTTGTGCTATTCCCTATTTTTCCGGGTGTTTCTGACATGGCATTGCGAAGTTTGACTTTCTTTCCCTTTCTTTGGCTTTTATCATCTTTTGGTCAAACCTGCAACTAGCAATAATAAAGCGAATTAAGCGTAAACTCGGAATAAAGCCGCCAGATAAACACGAATACGAAAAAATAAAGTCTCTAAAACGCTATATAATTCGTGCTTATCACTTACAAAGCGCGAACGCTCGTCCACGTAAGCACGGATATAAGTATATTATTATTATTATTATTATTATTATTATTAATCAGTTTATTTTTAAATCATTGTTCCATTTTAAATTATTGCTCCAAGAAACGTACATAAATTCAATTGGTCAAAAACATATTTCAGGAAGACTCATTTCGAATTCTCTCAAAATTATATAAACACATATTTCATATAAAAAATTAATTTTAAAACATATAATTATATTTAATGGGTTTATTATGATTAATAGATTTATTAAATAAATCAATTTATAAAATTATTATTTAATAGATTTATTAAATAAATCAATCTATAAACGCAAAGTCACATTATTATTAATAGATTTATTAAACACTACTATTTTTATTCTCTTTGATTTTCTACCTTCAATCCTCTCATATCTCTCATTTTTCAATTACCCAACCAAATATTACAAAATATTTAATAATTACCATATATTATAAATATTTATATTTTTCATTCGAATTAAATTAATTAATTAATAATAATAATATATTTATAAATATACTTTCACGCTGTGTGAGTTTTTATGTTGCGATTGAAATTAAATTAATAATAATAACTTAAATAGAAAATAAACAATGTAAATTTAATAATAAAATGAAAATATTATAATAAATCGTAAGTTTTATCAATACTATACGCTAAAGTTAAACATCTTATTGGTATATTGGTGAAAGATTACTATTTTTATTCTCCTTAAATTTTCTCCCTTATGCGGACGTGGACGAGCGTAACTATTATAATAATAAAATACTTATATTTTTATAACTATAATAATAATATACTTATATCTGCTTATGTGGACGAGCATCCGCGTTTTGTAAGCACGGACGCTCGTCGCACACGTTCGTCCACGTGGAGCGTCTGCGTTTCGTAAGCGCGGATTAAAGTAATTTTACAAAATAATTTTTTTTTGAATTATTTTTGAAATATTTTGTTATTTTTAAATTAATTATAAAAAAAACCCAACAAATACATATTTTTCTAGTATATATACGTGTGAGCGTGTGGGCCCACCCGTGTGCATAGAATCATCGGTTTTTTTTATTTATCCTGTCTGAAAGTATTTTTTCATGGAAAGCCATTAATATCCAAATTTTAGCGATGGGAGTTGGTAGGCATGTGATAGACGGTGGCTCAAGAATCAGAATCCAACTCTGCTTTTTTCAGCTGATTGAGGTTCTCGTTCATCCAATTCAAAAACTTAAATCTTTTTTCCTATATTTTGATATTCTCCCACCTAACTTAGATTTACTGCTGGGATAGATGGTGGCTCAAGAATCAGAATCCAACTCTTGCATACATGACTTGATTAAATAACGTATAGCTTCATTTTGGGAAAATAATTTTTTAGTCTATTAACTTATCTCATTTTAAGTTCAGTTTTTTAACTTGTTAGGATTTGGTCATGGTGAATTAACTTATAATTTCAGGCTATAAAGGTTCAATTTATTGACATAGCGGGAACATGTCAATATTTTCTGACAACATATGAACAGTTTTTTTATATTATATTAGTATTTTTCGATGTCACGTTGATATTATCCGGTGTCAATTTGACGAAATTAGACTAAAAAAAAAAAAACAACCCCTTTGATTTCCTCGCCTGAAGTGAAGTGGGTACCAGTTAAAACCCATGAACTTGAAGACACTCAAAGCACATGTGATAAATGACAAGCCCATATAATATGGGTCCAGTAAACATTAGGATGAATCTAGATGAATTTATTGTTGAACAAATTGTAACAGAATTATGGATTAGATTCCAGGTGTCAATAGCTTGTATCTTGAGTCCTCTGTATAAATAAGTTATTGAGTGTAAATGGAAAGTAAGGAGAAATGTTTCACACCAGTATTGTACTTATTCTTAATCTACTTTTCTAACTGTACCCTCGCCTGCAGAAGGAGAAGTCGGGTCTGTAGATTGGTCGAATTACTTA
The DNA here is from genome assembly GCF_022965805.1 of Primulina eburnea. Classification (NCBI taxonomy): domain Eukaryota; kingdom Viridiplantae; phylum Streptophyta; class Magnoliopsida; order Lamiales; family Gesneriaceae; genus Primulina; species Primulina eburnea. Next base: position 37,709,423 of record NC_133107.1, on the reverse strand, counting down.
ATAAACCAAAATACAAAACGAGTCAAGGTGGTTGACAAAAATATTATTTTCCCCTTCCTTTTAAAATGTGGCTTTGTTACACTTTCACATGATCAACTCAACAATCAACTATAAAAAAAAAAAACAAAATAAATCTTAGGGACTTTTGTTTAATTTTTAAGTTTGAGCCATTATTTTGAAATTTTTGAAACGATATTTTATATTTTTGAGGATCAATGAAAAGAACTCAAAAAATCTGGCATCGAGCTAATTATTGACTTATTTATGTTCTCCATGTTAATATATTCGTATGAGTATAGAAATTGGTGAGGTACTATTATCTTAAGAGCAAATGATTTTTTTAGTCCAATAACTATCTAATTTTGGGTTTTGGTCCATTAAATTTTTAAATTTTTGTTTAGGTACACTAACTTCTAATTTTCGACTATATTGTTCAAATTATTGACGTTTCAATCTGACAACTCCACAATTTTAGATGTCACGCCAGTATTTTTTGGTGGCACGTCAATAATTTCCAGTGTTACGTCAATATTTTCTGGTGTCACATCATCAATTGTTCCAAAATAGCCGAAAATTAAAAGTTAGTGTATAAAATCCAAACTTGAAAAACTTAGAGGGCCAAAACAAAAAATTGATCAAGTTAGTGGAACAAAACAATTTTTTTCCTCTTACCATAACCAAACCATGGAATAGAAATTAATTTAAACGATTGGGTCTTCTAACAAATTATTCTTTAATTTATATTTGAGCTATACTTTTGGATTTCAGGAATATGATAATCAATCACAAATACATGAAAAAAGGAATAAACCATAGCTAGTAAATTAAGTATTGCTGGATCAATAGAGTAATCAGTAAAAGATGAAAAAAATAATTATGCAAAGTACGTAATTTTTGTAGAGATAGAGTTTGATCAAATGATCTAGGCGAAGACATAATGATCGTCGATTGATAAATTAAATATATGCATATATATATAAAGTACCTTGCAGTTGAGGCTAAGGAGCTGGACCATTAAACCACATGATCTCCATGTGATGACAAGCTATCTAACTATATATATATATATATATATATATATAATATATATACATATATATATATGATAGGGGCGGAGCCATGATTCAAAATTACTTGGGGCTGGCTCCGTCCCATGCTATATTTAATAAAATAAATAATTAACCAAAAAAATTTAAAATAAAAAATTTGTAAACATTGAATTCATGAAAACATAAAACAAAAATATTTAATATTTAATAACTTCAAAAACATGGAGCTAAAACACTACTGAAGTTGTGCTCTTCGATTCTTCTTAGAATAAAACTCATTAATTATTAAATCGTTATCAATTTTTTCAACTAAATCTCGTTCGATGTAAATTACTATAGAATCTCCGAAAAACTCTACTTCCATCTTGTTACGAAGAGCTGTTTTAACAAGTTTCATTGCTGAAGAAAATGCTCGTTCCATTGTTGATGTAGAAACATGGAGAGTTAAAATATCATTTTAGTTTAATTTATAATGGCTAACTGAATCAAATCAACATTACCAACACTAAATAATTGTTACTTTAATCCAATGTTGAGGATCGAAGTTGAGTTTAGAGGGGGGGGGTGAATAAACTTTACTCGTTTTTCGTTCTGATGAAGTACTAGAATCCTGTTAAGAATAGTAGTTGATCTTGTGCGTGTACTTTCACCTGATTACAATGAAAATGTGCGGAAACAATCTGATGAAGTAGTAGAAAAACAGTAGGCAGCAGTTGTTTATGGAAGTTCGAAGATAAACTCTTCTACGTCTCCCCTTCTTCTGTTTCCAGAAGGTATAACTAAAAGACTTTGGATATTACAGTACAACTCTTGTACACACCCACTTTAGAAGGACTTACACTTCAGCCTACTGAAACTCTTAGTTTCTCAACTCACAAATGTGCGTAACACAAGGTTCTGAAAAGACTCTTTTCAGATTACAAACTCTTCTTGATGAAGTATAGATAGTGTAGTGATAGTGAAGAGTGTGATGATCAGTAGCACAAGATGATCTTCAAATGATCAGATAATTGCTATGAAGCGTGTGCTACTTTTCTTTTTGTTGAACTTTAAGAGTGATTTCGATGTAAAAGCTTTGATCCTTGAAAATCTGTTTTCGTAACCTTGCTTTTGAGTAAGGTTTGTTACCCTTATATAAGAGCAACTGAGTTCAACGTCCATAAATCAGAATAGTCTTCAGATTGTCTGATAGAGTCAGCTATATTGCCAAAAGAAGTTCCTGCAACAAGACTGTAGAACAATCAGTTCTGTTTTATACCAAAATGGGTAAGGTGCATTAAATGATTCAGTATAGCAATTAATGCCGCAATTAATACTAGTACTTGGAACCCTTAACGGTAACATTAAAGAAGTAACGTTAGGCAACGTCTTCTACTGGTTTTGTATAACTATCTCTTCTACTGATTTAGTTTAACTAGAACAGCAGTTACTGATAAATTAGACGTTTGATCTGGTCTGCTGATCTACTGGTTTTAGTTATCATCGCCACAATACAATTCATGTCTAACAATTTCCCCCTTTGTGGTGATGCCAAAACCTAATCAGTAGAAAGTTGTTAAATAAAACAGATAATTATATAAACTGAATGATAATTGTCAATAAGGATTTAAAAGTATCAATTGATTCCAATATCCCTGAAAATAATTTCTTCAGACGGAGGCTCTTGATCTCTTCTGTCAGTAGGTTCAGCCTCATCTTCTCCTTGATTTCCTCCTTGATATCTTCTATCTGCCCTATTCTTCTTGATTTCCTCCTTGATCTCCTCTATCTGCCCTATCTTCCCGCTTTTTTGCATCAGCGGCAATGACATGAGCAAAGAGGTCATTCAATCGGCCTGAGATATTGTGAATGCCATCGGTTAGCATTTCCAGATACGGGGTCTGAGAAGAAATGCGATTATCCAGTGTAGCGATAGATTGATTTTGAGAATCAATCTTGACATCCAAAAGTTCCACAGAAGTAGATAGAGATCGAAAGTGATCATCATGCTCAGTGAGTCAAGTAAGAATATTATTTTGATCACTGATGAGGGTGGCGTAAGATCTCGATATAGCTTGTCTGAAAATGGAAGTTTCAGCATACATTTTGTCTGTGGTCTCCTTAGTGAGATAGAGGTGTTTACCCATTGTTTCTCGGAAGGATTTAGCACCAGTGAATTCCGCAAGGTTTTCACAAGACATACGCTTCACTAACTCAGAGATGTTGTTGAGATCGTTTTGCAGACATATAATTTGATGTTCGAGATTGAATGCATCGAATTCCGGGGAGGGAGTGCGTGAAACCATGCGTTGTTTGATTTCAGAAACATTCAACGCAGTAGAAATGGGAGCAGCATCCAACAAAGCAGTAGTAGGAGCAGCATCCAACAAAGCAGTAGTAGGAGCAGGGTCTGCTGTGCTTTCTGCTGGAGTTGCAGAAAAAGGAGGAGCAACAGCAACCAGATGAGTAAATTCTGCAGTAGAAACGGCCAAGACAAAGGCCAACACTTCTTCCGGTGGTACAGAAACATCCTGTTAGACTGAGAGACCTTCAGTAGAAGGAGCAAGCTGCTGATTCAGAAGAGCTGTCATCTCGACTTGATGAGCAGCAGAGAATACCTCTAAATTCGGTAGCAAAGAGGGAGCATCTGAATCTGCCAATTGTTGCCCTGGAGTAGGAAAGTCAGAAGGTGGCAACGAAGTAGCCGGTGCTGCTTCTTGAGTGGTTGAGACTGAAGGTATAATAGATTCAATGACTTCTTCAACCGAAGCCAATTCATGCACGGACATCAGTGATGATGTCGGGATGTGTCGAGTCGGAGATGCAGGAGTACTGAGAGCAGAAGCCTTTGGGGAGGCTGTAGTCCTTTCCTCAACTGACTGTTGAAATACTGGAAAAAGACCGACATGATAAACAGTGGGCTCTCCAAAGCCTTGTTCTTGAGCAAGAAGTTGCTCATTCATCTGCTTCAATCTGTCAGAGAGAATCATAATAACATTTTGATCCTGAACAGCGGTAGGAACAGCAGGATCAAAATTGGATTGAAGAATTTGCAGAACTGATTCTAGCTTCTGACATTTCAGCTGAGCGAAGACAAAATCCCTTCTTCGCAAGGCCTCGATGATATTTTCTTTTTTGGCCAGCTGAAAAACCTTCCTTTCTGCATTAATCATTTTGGCAAAATTTCCTTTTGTCTTGAAGTAACTCAAGGAATGGAATAGTCTCACATGATGCCATTCATCAAAAAAATTCATGTCATCATTAGCAGAGGTCTCAATCTCTGCGAGATGAAGATCAACGCCAGTAGCCACAGTGGTTTTGTGACTAATAACAGGTGGTTCTTCCACCATTTTTCCTTTGCCTTTGTCAGAAGATGACACATGCACGATTGGTCGGAAAGCAGAAGACCCGCTTGCTGGTTCCCGAAAAACAATTCCAGATGTTGGCTTAAAAACTGGAGCAGAAGGAGGTGCTGAAACGGACGTAGTAGTAAGTACAGTTGAAGAAGCAGTGGTCCTAGCAGAAGGGACCGCTTCTGGAAAGACCTGTCGAATAGGTACTTTCTCAATCTCAGACAGTGCTGCTGTCTTCTTAATCTTAAGAATTGTGCGAGATTTCTTCTTAGCTGGGGTTGGCACTGCTGTTTGAACACCAGCAGCAGACTCTTATGGTGCAGTGTCATCTGAATCCAACGAAATGATCAATCGTTTCTTTGATATTTTCTTCTGAGGTTTTGGAGCCTCAGAAGCAGTGTCCCCAATTTCCTTCTTCATCGCCACAAATTCTGCCACTGTTGGCTTAGGCCTTAAAGCCAACACATTCGCTGCATCAATCATGGGGATGGGAGTCGCATCTAGATCACTGGTGGATGCAAAGCCAGCATCCTTGAGCAAAACGCTAATTTGAACCGCGAAACCAGAACTTCGCCTGACAACCATGTCCTTCATGATTCTGAAAATAAAATGACTCCAATCCACCTTAATCCCCTTGGTGATGGCAGTCATAACTTGAACCTTTTCCTTAGTCAACTTGTCGAATGTTCCAGCCTTGATCAAAATAGCTTTGGCCACAATATCGGCCAGAATCTGATTCTCGATTTTTAGCAATTTCTTGTGACAGGAAGGAGACAGTTCTTCTCCAGAGGCTGAGAAAGAACTAAGCGCAATAGACATATCCAGCTTAGAAACGTCAGAGAGTTCAGAAACACCTGCAAGTGGAAGGAGGAAGACTGCTCCTAGATGAGCGGCATCAATGGAGATAGAAGCATCTCCTTGAGTATAAACAATCCTGCCTTCATGCACTGTGGCTTTAGCATAAAATTCCAGTAAGGCATTTTTGTAGATGACTGCTGGTGCTTCCAGGAATTTGCGGAGTCCCGATTGCTCAAGATCCTGAAACATTTTCAAGAGATTCTCATCCTTGAGGTTGAGAACCGAAGCAAAGTTAACTTGATACGCGTTAAGAGTGTAAGCGTTAGCCATTCCTGTATGCAGATGAGATCAGACAAATTTGCAGTAGTTAGTGAAAGTAGAGAAAGCAGTAGCTGAATAGCGATAGATATGAAACAGTAAAGGTAAAAAGGTTAAATCTAAAAGAATATATACAGCCGTCAGATAAACATAAAGAGACGTGTCAGTATGTTCATGGTTGAGTGTTCGAAAATTTTGCAGAAACTGTCAGATATTCAAATAATTTGAAAATTTTGAAAATGAGCGGGCTGTCCAGTTGGTTACTGAAAATCAGAAGGGGATTTGTCATTTTATGATAACGTCTGCTGGAAGTTTCAGGGTGCTGAGAATATTTCAGCACTTTGACAAAAAAACAGCAGACTCGAAGTTTTATCGAAAAGACAAACATCCTATCTGTTTTCTGAAAAGACGTCAAACTCTCAATCTGACTGAGAGACTGTTCCCCCTCGGTAACTGCAATTAATAAGTGGTCATAATTGCGATAAGTGACGCTTGGCCATCTTTCAATCTGAGCCGTTGAAACTGAACAGTCGCAATCTTGCGATTCACAAGAGTCTTTGTTCCCTCTATAAATACCTGCATATCTTGAACGAAGCTAAACAGATGAATGTAAAATGAAAACTCAAGTAAAGAAAGAGTTAGGGTTTGATTCAGGAGTCGAAGCAAAGCTGTTCAGAGAGGAGTTTGAAGATGTCATTCTTCACGTAATGATCCTTGAAATACACTCCTGGATTTCCAGTATCCACCACCAGACGGATTTGATGCTTTCATTAGTATGGATATGTTGCATCCATTTCTTCCAGAAGCATGCTGATGCAATTAGAGAGTGCTGGTGGATTGATGATGATGAAATCCCCTCTGATGCCCTGTAAGGCATCTAAAAAATAGATTAGTTCTAACAAGACCCAAGCTTGTTAGATTCTTTCTAGGCCTTTCTTTGCTTAGAAAGTCTTGTTCGTGTTGAAGTGCTTATTAAGCAAATTACAGAGAACTACTGAAGTCAAAAGCTAAAGATAACGCTACTGGATAAATAGCATTTAAGATCTACTGTTTTTACTTTTGCATGATGTAATGTACTGGAATGGTTTCTAATAAAATTTCATTTTCAGCACTTGACTATACTCTACTGCTTTTCTTCAAGTTCAGTACGATGAATAAGCGAATAATAAAAGTTAACCAAGATAATCAGAAAGTAATTAAGTTAAATCTATTAAACCAAGAGAGTTACGAAAGTAAGAAAACTTATTCTCTGGTAAGGGTTTCGTGAAGATATCTGCTGTTTGTTGATCAGTAGAGACATATTCCAGACGAATGTTCTTCTTCTGCACGTGATCTCTGATAAAATGATGTCTGATGTCTATGTGCTTCGTTCTGGAATGAAGTACTGGATTTTGAGTGATTGCAATTGCACTGGTATTGTCACAGAATATAGGTGATTCGGAGGCTTGAATCCCATAATCTCTCAACTGTTGTTGAATCCACAATATCTGAGAGCAGCAGCTTCCAGCAGCCAGATATTCTGCTTCTGCAGTAGATGTGGCTATGGAAGTCTGTTTCTTGCTAAACCAGGATATCAGCCTATCACCAAGAAATTGACAAAAACCACTTGTGCTTTTTCGATCTAGTTTGCAACCTGCATAATCAGCATCTGAATATCCAATAAGATTTAACGATGAGTCATTGGGATACCATAAACCAACATTTTGAGTTTCTTTTAAGTACTTCAAAATACGTTTAGCAGCAATATAATGAGATTGTTTGGGGTTAGATTGAAATCTAGCACAAATGCAAACAGCAAACATAATATCTGGTCTACTGGCAGTTAAATATAATAATGAACCAATAAGACCTCGATACTGAGTTACCTCTACTGGAATACCACTTTCATCTTTATCAAGCTTAATAGATGAGCTCATTGGAGTAGAAGCAGCAGAACATGCTTCCATTCCAAATTTTTTCAGAAGCTCCTTGGTATATTTGGCTTGATTTATAAAGATTCCAGTTTCTGATTGCTTGATTTGTAGTCCTAGGAAGAATGTTAATTCTCCCATCATACTCATCTCAAATTTATCCTGCATCAATTTTCCAAACTTTGCACATAATTTAGGGTTAGTTGACCCTAAAAATGATATCATCAACATAGATCTGTACTAAAAGAGTATGCTTATTCTTGACTAAAGTAAACAAGGTTTTATCTACTGCTCCAATGGTAAAATAATGATCAATAAGAAACTGTGATAGAGTGTCATACCAAGCTCTAGGTGCTTGTTTTAGACCATATAGTGCTTTGTGTAATTTAAATACATGATGAGGAGAGAAATGATCGATAAAACCTGGAGGTTGTTCCACGTAAACTTCTTCTTGTAAAAGACCATTGAGAAATGCACTTTTCACATCCATTTGATATACTTTGAAATTTTTGAAAGCAGCAAAGGCTAAGAATATTCTGATTGCTTCGAGCCTTGCTACTGGTGCATAAGTCTCATCAAAGTCTATGCCTTCTTCTTGTCTGAAGCCTTGAGCCACCAATCTAGCTTTGTTTCTGACCACTGTGCATTCTTCATTAAGTTTGTTTCTAAATACCCACCGAGTTCCAATGACAGCTTGGTGAGATGGTCTAGGTACTAGAAACCAAACATCATTACGCTTGAATTGATTCAGCTCTTTTTGCATGGCTTCAATCCAACTAGGATCTAGAAGAGCTTCTTCAATTTTCTTTGGTTCATCCTGAGATATAAAAGCAGCATGCATATATTCATTAAACATTTGCCTTCTGGTTCTTAAAGGCGCTGCTGGATTACAAATAACCAATGATGGAGGATGGGACTTTCTCCAGATAAACGGATTTAACTGAGCATCTTCCTGATTTGATACATTAAGATTGTTTTCCACAAAATCAGTAGTAGGCTCTAGAACATCTTCTGCTGGTATTGGTAGATCCAAAGTCCGTACTTCTGGTTCCACTAATGGAATGTCTGGTTCTGGATTTTGAAGATCCTTGGTATTAGCTTCTACATCATCTTCGCTGTCAATTTCCAGATGAATCCTGTCTAACCTGTTACTTAAATCAGATATGTTAGAGATTTCAGCACTGCTGTCTTCATCGAAGACAACATGAATCGATTCTTCAACATTAAGAGTTCTATTGTTGAAGATTCTAAAAGCTCTGCTTACAGCAGAGTAACCAAGGAATATCCCAGCATCTGATTTAGAATCAAATGCAGTCAAATGATTTTTGCCATTATTAAGTACAAAACATTTGCAACCAAATACATGAAAGTAAGATACGTTAGGCTTCTTCCCTTTCCATATTTCATACGGAGTCTGGTTGTGTCTTTTGTTAACCATCGATCTGTTTTGCGTGTAACAAGCAGTATTGATAGCTTCAGCCCAGAAGCGCTGAGAGATGTCTGCATCTGCTAGCATTGTTCTAGCTGCTTCTTTTAGAGTTCTATTTCTCCTCTCAGCTACTCCGTTTTGTTGAGGAGTTCTGGCAGCTGAATATTCATGATGAATTCCCTGTTCATTCAAATATAGCTCAAGATACTTGTTAGTCAATTCAGTGCCCCGATCACTTCTGATTTTAATGATGGTGGTAGATTTTTCATTTTGAATCTTTTACAGAAGCTTGATCAAGAGACTACTGGTCTGATCTTTTCCTGCGAGAAAGATTACCCAAGTAAATCTAGAAAAATCATCAATAACAACAAGAGTATACTTCATTCCCCCTAAGCTCATGATGGGAATTGGGCCAAATAGATCCATATGCAGTAGTTCCAGACATCTTGAAGTTGATTTGCTATCTTTGGTCTTGAAGCTGGATCTTATCTGTTTCCCAAGCTGACAAGCAGAACAAACATGATTTTTAACAAAATTAATGTCAGGTAATCCATCAACCATATTCTGCTTTTTGAGATAATTGATTGACTTGAAATTCAGATGATTCAATTTCTTGTGCCATAGCCAATGTTTATTGCTAAGAGAAGCAACTAGGCATGTAGGAGTATTGACATGATTTGAGTTCCAGGAGACTCTGTAAGTGTTGCCTTCTCTCTTTCCGGTTAACATAGTAGTTTCAGCAGAATATCTAATTATGCATGAATGCTTCTGGAAAGCTACAGAATAACCATTATCACACAGTTGACTATGCTGATAAGATTGTAACAGAGGTTGTCAACTAGTAACACGTCATTTATAGTGATGTTACCATGGATAATCTTACCCTTACCCATGGTTCTACCTTTTGAGTTGTCTCCAAAAGTTATCTTTGGTCCAGTACAACTTACTATCTCAGAGAGTAGGTTTTTCTGTCCAGTCATGTGTCTGGAACATCCACTATCCAGATACCATGTAGAGTTACTGATTTCTGCTTCCTTCTTCTGTTCCTGCAAACACAAATTTTAGTAACTGGTACCCAAATCTATTTGGGTCCAAGCCTTATCAGTCCTTTGGGAACCCACATTTGTACAATTCTTGAGGACTTTGTACTTCGGATATCCAAAGATGTGTGTGCAACAGAAGATCTGTTATTTCTAACGGTATGCATATCAAAATGGTGTTCTTCCCTTCTGTTTCTGTTTTCCAGTCTGTATCTCTTCTGAACAGGCTTAGAGTTGTAGTACTGGTAGTTTTTAACCTTCATAGGATGTTGTCTTCCAGAGTTGAATTCTCTTCTGAATCTATAACTCTGGTCAACTTTTTCCTTAGGTTTAACGTAACCCAGACCATAGTGCGTTCTTCTATTCGTTAGATTTACATTCCTTTCAACTGAAGCAGTAGGTACTACTGGTTCCTGTACCATGCTGGATTTCACAAAATGAATATATTTCCCTTTGCACATATCCAGTTTTGGCTTGGTATTCGTTTCAGAAGATCCTTCATCATTACAAAATCCGAGACCACTCCTGTCTCCAGACTGTTTTTGTAATTCTTGCATCTTTTCCAATGAAATAGAAGACTTATTCCAAGCATTTACCAGTAGCGCCAAATTCTGGTTCTCAGAAAGCACCTTCTGGTAATCTGCTTTGGCTCTTTCATTCTCAGTTATCAATTTACTCATCTCAACTTGTAAATCATTACAGCTGTCTACTTGCACGCAAGTTAACTTACTGTTCTGATTCTTTAAGTCCTGATTTTCAATCTTAACTTCCTCGAACGATTGAGAAAGTCTAGAATACTCTTCTACCATGTCATGTAAAGCATTAATCAGATCAGTTCGTGTAAATTCGTCGGAGTCAAAATCAAATACCTCTCCAGATGTCGAGGTTGAGTCAGTGTCTGCCATGAGACATTTTACTTCTTCTGAATCACTGTCACTGGAATGGCTTTATGAGTCAGATGACTCAGAGCTAGAGTCCGCCCTACTTGGATTTGCTTTCTTTTGCAATCATCGCTTTTCGATCTCTTCTGGACTTTTTGTCATTCCTTTTGTGATCCTTTCTCTTTTGGTCATCCTTCTTTGGTTTAGGACAATCTGCAACGAAATGACCTATCTTTCCACAGTTAAAGCATCCCATATCACCAGATGGTGAGTCTTTCTTGAAGTTGCGATTGGGACCCTGATAAGTTCGATGGTTCTTCTTCATGAACCTGGAGAATTTCTTTACAAACAGAGACATAGCATCACTACTGATTTGTTCAGCAGTCTTCTCCAGAGTATTGTCAGTGATCACAATCGGTAATGCCTAAGGTACAACTGCAGCAGCAGTAGAAGAGGTAGAGGCAGTAGCAGTAAAAGCAGTAGCAGTAGCAGCAAGAGCCTTGGTTGGTAGGCTTGAAGGCTCTTCTCCACTTCTCACTTCCAATTCGAACTCGTAGGCTTTCAGATCTGCAAATAAATCGTGCAGCTCCAATTTGTTCAAGTCTTTGGATACTCTCATAGCCATTGTTTTAACATCCCATTCTCTAGGTAATGCTCTCATCACCTTGAGGGCTATTTCCCTGTTGCTATGCTCTTTACCCAGAGCAGCTAGCTCATTGACCAGGCTACTGAATCTTTCATCGAACTCGTTTAGAGTTTCACCAGCTTTCATTTTTAGATTTTCAAACTTCTGCATAGCTACAGACAGTTTGTTTTCTTTTGTTTGCTCATTCCCTTCGCATATCTGGATGAGCTTTTCCCAAATATCCTTTGCAGTAGAACACATCTTTATCTTGCTGAAGGTTTTCTTGTCTAGAGTTTTATACAATATATCTTTCGCCACATTATCAAGATTGGCCTTTTTCTTATCTTCACTGGTCCATTCACTTCTTGATTTTTCGACCATCTGTGGTGCTCCGTCAGTGACAGCAATAGCTGTATTAGGCTTTAAGATTCTCAGTGGACCATCTGTGATGACATACCACATGTCATCGTCTTGTGCTGCAAGATGTGCTTGCATTATTATCTTCCAGTCATCAAAATCTTCCTTAGAGAACATAGGGATCTTGCTGAAATGTGCCATTTGTTGTAGTTTTTCACAAACAAGAATAACCCGCTCTGATACCAATTGTTGAGGATCGAAGTTGAGTTTAGAGGGGGGGTGAATAAACTCTACTCGTTTTTTGTTCTGATGAAGTACTAGAATCCTGTTAAGAATAGTAGTTGATCTTGTGCGTGTACTTTCACCTGATTACAATGAAAATGTGCGGAAACAATCTGATGAAGTAGTAGAAAAACGGTAAAACAGTAGGCAGCAGTTGTTTATGGAAGTTCGAAGATAAACTCTTCTACGTCTCCCCTTCTTCTGTTTCCAGAAGGTATAACTAAAAGACTTTGGATATTACAGTACAACTCTTGTACACACCCACTTCAGAAGGACTTACACTTCAGCCTACTGAAACTCTTAGTTTCTCAAATCACAAATGTGCGTAACACAAGGTTCTGAAAAGACTCTTTCAGATTACAAACTCTTCTTGATGAAGTATAGATAGTGTAGTGATAGTGAAGATTGTGATGATCAGTAGCACAAGATGATCTTCAAATGATCAGATAATTGCTATGAAGCGTGTGCTACTTTGCTTAAACATTTTTCGTAACCTGCTTTTGAGTAGTGTTCCCTTAATAAGAGCAACTGAGTTAACGTCCAAAATCAGAATAGTAGATTGTCTGATAGCAGCATTTGCCAAAGAGTTCCTGCACAAGCTGAGAACAATGTTCTGTTTTATACTGAAGGGCATTAAATGATGTATCTACTATACTAGTACTGGAACCCTAACGGAACTAAAGAAGTAACGTTAGGCACGTCTCTACTGGTTTGTATAACTATCTCTTCTACTGATTTAGTTTAACTAGAACAGCAGCTACTGATAAATTAGACGTTTGATCTGGTCTGCTGATCTACTGGTTTTAGTTATCATCGCCACAATACAATTCATGTCTAACATCCAATAAACCTCGAACAATTATAAATATTCCAAAACAGTTCTGAAATTAACATTTGACAATCTTAAGACATAATATATTCAAACATAAAATTATTACAGCTTTATAAGTTCGAAAATCTCATTTACATAATTCTGAATTTTTCAAAAATTCCTACAAAATTTCATAAATTCGCATTTATATTTTCTATAGCATCTAAACATCCAAATAATAAATAATCAATACTAAAAATCGACAATCCCCAATATAAAATCTGAAAATTCGAAATAAAGCTGAAATAAATTCCAAAAAATTATCAATACCATCAATCGGCTCAAATATAGTACCTTAATCAACAATAAAATATATATCAATTATCAGAATTCAAAAAAATCAAAATACCTAGATTTCGAAACACTAAAATCTGAAATTACCTTTAAAATTCAAAATCTAACTTAGAACAACAAGAACGAGCGGTAGAAAATCTAACATTAATGATTTTCGGTAAAAACTGCCCCGATGGGTGATGGTTGATTTCAAGACGACAAAGAAACTTCGAAAATGTGGTATTAAAAGAAAGCTTATATCGTGGGCTTTCCGAATCTACAATCGATTTTGAAAACTGACGACCGATGATGAAGTTACGACCATTTGAAGTAATGAAAATTGTGATGATTTGATAGAGAACAATAGAGATGCAGAAAAGTGAAAGTGTGAGGCCCGGGGCCGAAGATGGCGGGGGGTGATCGCCGGTGCCATCAGTTGCACGGACAATGAGCGGCTCCTGGCAGGCTTCTAGGTGGAGGGAACATGAATGAACCGATCCACACGGGAATGAGAGGGATTCCGAGACTGTGCAATGTAATGGACTGAACAGTTGAAGAGGGCTTAAAAGATTTGATTGGTACTACTCATATCACGAAGGTGCATCTTCTTTTCGGTAACTCATCACATAAGAACTCCAAAGTTAAGCGTGCTTGACTTGGGGCAATTTTGGGATGGGTGACCTCCTGGGAAGTTTCCTAGGGTGCGTGTGAGTGAGGACATAATCATGCTGGAAAGACCCGTCTTGATCAGTGAGGACAGTCGTCAAATCTGGGGCGTTACAGAAAGAGAGTGAAAAAACAGATTAGGTCTAATAAACAAAATTTAAAAAAAAAATAAAACATATTTATTTTTTAAAAAAAATAATTAGGTGGGGCTGAAGCCCAACCCAGCCCCATATATGGCTCTGCCCATGATATATTGTATATCTCTACCTATTTATTCGTAATTTTGAATAAAGAAATTCAACATTGTAATAAAAAAATTTTAAATAAAAAATAAAGCTGTAGGTTTGGGGTGGTCCTGTTTTAGAACCGGAACTCGCTTCCATTTACATGCATATTATAGAGTCATACACAAGGACAGAAAAAATTCAAGATAATATTTATTACGTTGATTCTATATTCTATTGCAGATTTCTTAGCTACATATATTTGACATTCTTTCTTTACAAAACCAATCAGCTTTAAATGATACATATAACTGAGTTTCAGTAGTAATTAAAAAAATTTCTCCAACCAAAGTCAAAAACAATGGTTGAGAATCTTGAGATGGTGGCTGGTAATTTGCATGCACACCAAATCGTTTGCCAATTGCATGCATCATCTTTAACCAACCTCAACCAAGTCAAAAATATGCATTGGTGTTATATATTTCATCCATCGCTTGTTGTGTTGCCGACTGTACGTAACAGAAGAATTGAGACGATATATATTTGCTATCCTAACTTAGTCCCCCATCTAGATACCTTATATGTAACCATCACCAAAGATCCTCATCTTCATCCTTCTCCATCTCATATATACACACATGATCGATCATCTTCATCATCATTTACACGCATGTACGTGCATGATTCTTGATGTTGGGTAATTAGTTTTCTCGTGTCCAAAACGCAGCGGAAAGTTTAAAAAATTTTATTTGACATTCAAATAATGTCTTTGGACACTCGTATAGTTTAAGCAATGAAAACATTAATAGGACGTTTATGAAATTAGTTTTAGTGAATAATTCACTCGACACCAACTATTTCGAGGTTAGCGGATATAGCTCTTGTAGTATTCTCTACGAGCGATCTTCTTGAACCCCTTTCTTCAATCCTCCTATCGAGTCCACGACTAGAACAATTGTTCCTTTTCTAAATTTCACTAGAAATTTAGAAAAGCTTTTAACGTTTGAGAGCGAAGAATGAAAGGCGGCTCGGCTCAACCGCTAAGAATCCTAGGGGTGGCCGAAAATATTGGAGAGAAATTTGAGTGCAATTTTCGAAAATTGCAATGGTATGGTGGCTAGGGTTTGTGGCCTCATTCTTTAATATTGAACCATTAACCTAATTTTCATAGTTGTAGATTTAGGTTTCTTAATTAACATTAATAGACTTGATTAATTAATTAGACTAGTCCAACTAGTTTAATTAATCAAAGTTCATTAAAACTTTAATCATTTTGCATGTTGGACTTGTACTCCTACAAGTCCATTATGTATACCCTATTTTCATTAAATCTTTTATAAACTCAACCTTTGAGTTTAATAATTTAAATTCTCAAATTTTATAAATTCAACTCTTTGAATTTATTCTCTCTAAATTTTATGTATCATAAATTCAACTCCTTGAATTTACTATCTAATAATTTTATATAAATTCAACTTCTTAAATTTATTCTATCAAAAAATGATACAGTGCTTGTGTGACCCTTAATGATTCAAAGATACAGCTAGCTGTGGGTTCACAACTCTTTGTGATTCAGGACATTTTTATTTATTAATGCTTACCCTAATTTGTCCAATTCCATCATTTCTATGCACCAACATTTGATCATGAGAATGTCAGAAATTATTTTCTGATTAAACTCATCGAATCATGGTAAGAGCGTCTAGTAGCATTGTCCTATGATTTCCTAGGTATCACTGATAGCGCCTGC
Organism: Primulina eburnea; assembly: GCF_022965805.1. Classification (NCBI taxonomy): domain Eukaryota; kingdom Viridiplantae; phylum Streptophyta; class Magnoliopsida; order Lamiales; family Gesneriaceae; genus Primulina; species Primulina eburnea. The sequence continues at coordinate 37,693,618 of NC_133107.1, read as the reverse complement.
AAGAACCAATAAGTTATGATTAACGTACAGTACGGTCCCTTCATTTCATATATCATGATCGAATCTGCAACCATTAGTTCATCGAGGTTCGCATATTAGATTCGATAGTTATGTAATAGAATCATGAAATATTCATTGCGTCATTGCATGTACAACTAGAGAACCTTTGTCCCTAATGTACATCTTACACTCTGTCCAGAGATTTCATGCACTATTATTTCTTAAATCACATAAGATATCTGTACACGTAGGTGAGCGGTGAATACCCAACTACAATGCACTGGCTCCTACACATGTCACAATTGCACCAACATCGCCACCTTCTGACCCTCACGGAGTTGATAAACGAGTCAAAGCACAATCCTAGTACATAGAGCCTCAGTGTTGTCCCGGGTCATAAAGACTAATGATGTACAATCATAACCACATACTTTTCCTCTCGATAAATGATAACCATTTGGAAAGTCCGAGGGAGGGTTGTTTGATATAATCATCATATGATTACCCATCTGCATGATTGGACATCTTTATACCCTCACCATGAAACACGGTACACAATATCACAGATGTTAGTCTCAAGCTCAAGCGGTCCTTATGTTTATTTTTAGGCGGCTGAATCGACTATGAATGAATTCATAATATACAGTGTTTACAAATGAGTTTCAAGATCGTATTACAATTAATTTGTATTAACGTATAATCAATGACTTTATCTATGTCAATTGCTTGTGAATATAGATAAAGTGAAATGAAACCATGAAACATAAATTATATTAAAATAAAGACTGTTTATTACAATTGAGTCGATAAATTCCCTAGTCAACCGTTGGTTTACAGGACATCTACTCTAACACATGATAATTTAAACTAATTAATCAAATTAGTTTAGGAAAATCAAACGCACGTAAGTCCGTACTCCACACATACATGCATGCTCAAATACAAATTTTTTATGCTTAATCCTTCAATTTTCCATTCGTGCCCATTCTGTTTTATTTTCTTGGGGAAAAACTCGTGATGTAAGGGTACCCTCCTAATTAATGATGTATAGCAAAATGGACCCAAATATATATATATATATATATATATATATATATATATATATATAGTTTATATTTGAATTATTATATTATCATTAATAATTAATGAAACGTTGAAGATATATAGAGTTGTACATATATATCAGCATCAGCAGTCTTTTCATCCCCTTGATATATCTTTTGTTTTTTGTGTCCCATTATATATATATGCATATAAATACCCCTTCATTCTCGCTTCTCTTTCACCACGGCCAGCATAGCGTCATCATTTCTAATGATTTGCTAACATATTTTCTTGATCATAAATATTAACTGATCATCATGTCTGGGATTTGGTTATTCAAGACTAATGGAGTGATACAACTCGTTGAAAATACATCTGCAGAGCATGGTGGGGATCATCAGGGAAAGGCCAGAAGGAAGGTGCTGATTCACTTGCCCACGGGACAGATTGTGTCCTCTTACACTTGTCTCGAGCAAATTCTGAGAGGCCTGGGGTGGGAGAGATATTACGGAGGGGATCCCGAACTCTTCCAATTCCATAAGCAATCTTCAATCGATCTCATATCTTTACCAAGGGATTTTTCAAGATTCAATTCTATTTACATGTACGATATCGTCGTCAAGAACCCTAATATCTTCCATGTCCGTGACGTCGTGTAATAAACACTATCCATCCAGTCAATTATATATGCAGAATCACTAATGGTTTGTCTCAGGGTGCTTTAATGTGTTGTTTCTATGAATCAGTTGCCTCACCTTTTTTGTCTTGTCTTTATCTTTTGGTTTCGGAAGAGCGTGCAGGTTATATATATACACGCTAGCTGAATAAATAAGTTGTATATATATCATGCTTTTTTAATTTTCTGTATATGTTGCTTCGCCAGAGTACAAATGTGGTTTTCAATGATTAAACCAATTTAATATAATGATTTGGTTTTGTAAAAAGTTTACGCATGCATGCATGCATGCAGTTGCAAGTTTTATGCAGTAATAACATTTTTTCGTGCAAGAATAATTCAACATGCATCTATCGAATTATAACAATTAATTTGACCATTAATCCCACATATTAAGTACCACGTACCTAATAAAGAAAAGGTCCCGGCCAGTAATATAATGGAGAGGGAAAAGGGGCCACACCATTTGCTTTGGCACGTATATATATGTGTATGTGTGTGTGGTGCCTTCCACAATTAATTAGATATATACCTTTAATTTGTAAGTGATCAACATCATACCATCACACCATCGATCACTTTCACTCCTGCCCCATTCAAGAAATTGACACTAATCGTTTTGCATTATCCGTAATTTTGTCAAGAGTTTCGGCGAATGATTTCTAGAAAAACCTTTACGAGTGTTGTGTACATATGCGACTGCACACATATACATGTATACATACCCTCAGGGACGGATCCAGGAATAAAAGTTAGGGGGGCTTGAACTCAATATGATAAGTTATATATTATTAAAAAAAATTTACATTATATCGTTCAACGAAGTTGTGCCCTACGAGATTTTAAAACATAAAATTCATCAATAATAGATTTTACATCAATATCTTTAGCTAAATCTCGTTCAATATAGAGTGTCAAACAATTAGCAAGAAAGTCATCCTCCATTTTATTGCGAAGTGCCGTCTTCACATACTTCATTGCTGAAAAAGCCCGCTCAGTAGTGGCAGTAGGCACATGTAATGTCAAAACAAGATGAATCAATCTAGTCAACATAACATAAACACTTGACCGTCTACTCTCGGTCAATTGCTGACACAACTCAACAAGTGTAGAAACCTTTAAATTCTGCATCACATCAAGTTTATAATGTATCAATTCATACTCCAAAGCAACAATTTCTTGAGCTGTGAAAAATCTCCAGGATAAAACCTCTTCGCAAGCTTGCAAATATCATCACTGTTAAATGAGTCAAATGAATTTTGAGGATCTAAAGTTGTACTAAGAGAAAGAAGTTCCACCGATGACTCATTGAACCGAGTATTTAACTCCATCAAAATGAAATCTATTGCTGCATTAAAAACATCAAAGTGGTAATGATGTTCTATTGATGTTCCATTTTGAAATAGTTCAAGTTATAATCCTAAACAAGAATAAAATAATTATTAAACAAATAAACAAGTAATAGTCAATCAACAACTCAACAACAAACAATCAAGAAACCACAAATCACGCACAGAGAAGCTATAAAAGACAAAATAAAAATGTATAGCCGATTCTTACATGGATTGTTGTCTTGCCGATGAGCAATTCAATTTTTTCGGGAGTCCGCAATTCTATTCTGTCGCTAAAGGGCTTGGGACTTGGGAGAGAAATTTTATAGAATTGAGGTGGGGTGGATCAGAGGATATGGGATGAATTTGGTCTCATCCTCTTAAATGGACGGGACTTGATGGACTAAGACATTGATGTACGACGATTTTTTACAACCGTCGCTATTAGCAACGGTTTTTCAAAAAACAATCGCTAATAGCGATTGTTTGAATTGAAACCGTCGCCGATCCACATCGGCGACGGTTTTACTAAAACCGTCGCAAATATTAGCGACGATTTCTGAAAAACCGTCGCAAAAAAAAAGTGGACTGGGCTACAGCCCAGTACAGCCCTTGAATAAATCCGTCTCTGCATACCCTTACCTGACATGGATTGGTGAATATCGTCTCAGGCCCAAGTCTAAGAGAGAGCCCAAAAAAAAAAAAAATAGTTATAAGACATTTTATGTTTGCATTTTCTCCTTCCCAACCCTCAAGTACTCTTGCCTCTGTCCGATAGTTAAAGATTTGCATGGTTTGCCTATATCCTGTGTTGCGTTTGGTGAGTTTTTTATTGGTGTGATTGAGAAAGTATTTACGTGTGTACTACCAAAAATACCCTTTGGTTTTGTATGGCTACATGTAAATTATTACCTATTTCAGAAACCCCACATTTCATCTGCTCGTTCTCGCAACCAAACCCTAGCCGTCAACGCTGCGCATTGATGTGGTAACTGTGAATCGAACATGTGAAGGAGTTAAAATCGATTCTGCAGGTATTATGTTGGGCGAAATGGCGAGAATATAACTGAGCACACATTGCGTAGAAGGAACTTCGACATACAACCATCTGGAGTAAATGTGAGTACTTCTGAGAAAATTTTTCAAGTTTTAGATTTAAGATCGTTTCTTGTATCCGTAAATTATTTTTTTGAAACATGTTGAGAAAATCTTTCTCTCATGGTGTATGAGTAATTCTAGGAAACGTTTACAAGTTTTTATTGTTACTCTGTTCTTGGGTTTAAGATTTGATATAATTTTTAGGTGTGTGGTTGTTTGGGGGTCGTGATTTTGCTGTGATTCATTCATATAATTGGTGAAATTGAATTTTACTGCTAAATGTTTCCTGGAAGGATTTATGCTGAAGTCCGAGTGCGTTCTGGTATGGGAGGGTTATGTGTACCAGTGACTTGTTTATTGGGTGGGAGTGATGGACATTTAAATTTTAACATTGACACCGATTTTGGGTTTCCCTACGCTAATTTCCTCTGTAATTTATGTTAAATTTTTGCAAAAGTGGAAACAGTACAGTTGAAGATTGGCTACTGTGTTTTACTCAATTTGTACTTTGTATCAGGTTTCTTATCTCTTGAACTTCAACCCTTTCCATGAAGTTTCTGTTGTTGCGAAAAATTTAATTCGGTTGCAAATTTAATTTAGGCAGATATGTCTACCTACGCAACTCATTTAGGAAATCATGGAATGATTCTTTGTCGTAGCTTTCATGGATTTGAAGACAGCACCGCTGTGCGAGTGCGGCAATGGGTTTATGGTTTTACGTGAAGCTGGTCCCCATTCGTTACGACCCGGCCACTATTACTTTATATGTCCAGCCGGTTTGAAACATCGGAACCGATTCTTTTGGTACGATGAGTATCAAAAAGTAACTTCAAGCAATGAACCATCATCCAAAAATGAGATGGGTTCAAATTCCTCGCAAAATCCTACTTCCCCTTTCGTAAAGCGTCGGAACACAGAAGGATATAATGCATCTTGTACTTCACAGTCTTATAATTTGAAGCATGTCGATACAGTTGACACGGAACAACACGTTCAAACCAAGTCAGTGATGGCATCCACCACATCAGCTCCATCAAATGATCCAGTGGATCACAAACCTCTATCTGTTGAACAAGTTTGTTGTTGCTTTGGTTGCATCTGCTCAATATTGTGTTTAATGATGTTCCTTATGCTTGTTCTTGTAATCAGTAAGTAAGTCAAATGTTGTGTGTTTGTTCGTTATGGTGTAATAGTGTTGTGCGAAATGTTGTCCACGTTGTTGCTTGAAAATGTATATGTCCTAGCCTTTTTTGGTTTTTCGCCTGATGAGGTACGAAAAAGACTTGGTAGTTCAGTTATTTGCTGGTTGTAGTAGTTGTGATAAAGTACTATTTGTTGTGGTACATGTTTACGTCAATATAATTCAGAATGTCTTTTGTATCTCAAATTTGTCTTCATACTTTCACAACTCAATGTTATTTCATTTGTAACCCCATGTACAAACGGTGCAATGAAGCAATGCTGAGATGAAAGTAAGTTCAGCATTGACATGTTTAGATGTGTAGATTTTGTTTTAGTATGCATTGAACAGTGCTATGAATAACTGTTTGAACTTTTCCGTTGCCACAGGGACGAGGACAAATAATTGCAAGGGCTTAAGGTGCATCAAGATTTTTCGTTTGAGCGTCTTTGTTGTGCTGCAAAGTGAATTGAATCTGCCATATTGCTGCATGTGAAGGTGAATTATCTTCCAAGTTATGTTTGTCGAGATCAGAACATCTAACAGACACTTTAACTTCTTTTGTGCACATTTGTCCTTGGTATTTCAGACCACAAGTGGATCGATTTTGGTTAGTGTTAATTTCGGTTCCATTTTGCATTTCCCAGTTAGTGTTAATTTCGGCTCCATTTACACAGTATTGTTAGGTATTATATTGAATGCAAATAGCTGCCTATGTGTAGTGGTTGACCTATATGTTAATTTTCTGTATGTTACAGGACCTCTATTGCCAACAACATCCAATCAATTAAATTTCTGTATGTTGCAGGATATGGCATTAAATATGGTAGATATGTGATCATTTAAATCGTGTCAACTTCTACTTAAGGCAATTTCTGAGTTTCTATTTGCTTGTGCTATTTGTCTCACTGAACAGAAACATTATTTTCTCTCAGGTAACAAGATGTCCGTGACTTTCCCCACTAGGTCTCAAGATTCCGTGACCAGCAAATACATAGTACCGATCATATCACTCTTGTTTGATGAGGAAGGCGACGGTGTTGATCAGCCTCCAGCACCATCGAGGAAGAAAGAAATGGGGGGTTCGTTTCCTGCTGTTTCGTGTAAGGAAAATGCATCAACCAAAAAGCCTTTTAACCCTGTGGCAGACATGTACTTAAAAGAACTAATGTAGGCTCTAACAAGCAACAAGCGTGCCTGTCTTTCAGACACTGGTGCCACGAAGAAGCGTCTTGCAGAAGACAAATGTGTACCGGTTGTTGTGCTCGACTCGTCAAGCGAGTCAAGTGGGTAATGTACTGACTTTGTTCGTTAGGTGAATTGGTCTTGCAGCCACCCTTTTGTTTCTTTTGCTGTGTATTATAGTTGTCTATGTAGTGGACGGTTAGGTGGTCAAGACGATTTCGCTAGTGTGATGTGCCACTGTAATCAAATGATGCTATGAACCTGTACATTTTAATATATTATTATGTTTAACAAATCTACATCTCATATATTACGTACCAGTACAACAAAGATTTTATTGTGTTCAACAATAGTCATTTTTTGTATGCTCCAAAATTATTGAGTTCGAATTTTAGTTTCTGTAAACAGAACAACAAAGAAAATTCACGGCAACAAAGAAAATTCACAGCAGCAAAATTTTTGGAGTCGTTGGCTTAAAGATTTGACGCATGGCTCAGAACGAGAGATGGTCGATGCATAGCTCCACTTGTTTGTTCAAATCTGCTGTAGACCAAGCAAAGGTGTTGAATCTGTGGATGTGTATACATCTTTGTTCGTATCCAAGAAAATGTTTTTGTTGTGAAGCAAGTTAATTTCCTATTTTTTGTTCAAGGAAGGTAAATTGATGTGTGGTGTAGAATCAAATGTCCATATTTTCATACACCAGCTGTTAAATAATTTGTTAAAGGATTGCCTGAAGATTTGTTCTAAACAAAGAACAACTTCCAAAATAAACCATTACAGGTAAATATGCAGCGGAAGTCAAAGTAATTGTTACGTCTTTGCTCTCCAAAACAAAGCCCTTCGTGACACATGAAATGCGCACAAATCAATTCGATCCAAACACACGAGTCCGCAGCAAAAAAGTTGATTTGAAAGTTTGAGATGCACAAATATTTAAAACTTCATCAAAATATAGGCAGCAAAACAAAATATTACCCCAAAAGTGTCGCATGATACGTCGTAACGTCAAACTCCTCTTAGCAACCTTCTAGCTAAGCTCAATCTTCCACCATGACCCAAGCGCAAGAAGAGTGATAATTTCGCATGGTTCTCCACCAATTCTTCAATAACCCTGACTTTCTCGTCTTCGGTCAACTCAGGAATTGTTTCCATAACTTTAACACATTGTCTTGGTCATTGCGCATCTTCTCATCACCCGCTTCTTTTTGTCTTGCTAATTGTTTGATAAGGTCATTCATTGTGTCTTTGGTGATGGTTGCGAAATTATTTATGGCTTCCACTATCGCATCGCCAGCAGCGTCCACATTTTTCCGTTTCTTACCCTTTGATTTTGCAGCACATGTGGGTCGCGAGGACGGTGTGACGGATACAGAGATGGACTCGTCACCTCCCTCATGAACAGAGAACAATGCGTCCAGATTCATACCTGTATCGTTACCCACTTCAGGTGTCATGGCAAGAACCTCTTGAAATGCAGCAGCAAAATTTTCAGCTTTCTCTCCGGTTGCACGATCATTACCGAAGATTTCGCACCAATCATGGTAATAGGTCCACCTTTTGTTTCTCATTGACCTGGCGTTTTGGTCTGCCTACGAATTTGATATGACAAATTACCGACATGAGTCATTTTTTCCCAATAAACATTGACAAGTATTGTTGGAAACATAAATACCTTTATTAGTGCATCCCAAATGTCGTTTGGAGCTTCAATGGTCTTCTTTGTGTCGTTCCATCCGACTCCACTTTTACTTAGTAGTGTCACCAAAGATCCGTACATTTTCTTCCACACATGAACTTTAGAGTTAATATGTGGGTTCCCACGAATGTTTGTGTCAGGAAACGCAACTTTCATTCGATTCTCAAGAAATGATAAATAGCCAGGCCGAAATCCGTTGCCGCTTTTCCAACCTTCTGCGGCCGCATCTTTCAGTGCTTGTATTAGAAACTCTTCTTACGTTCACTCCAACTACGTCTTGTCTTATCAGCTTTTTTGGCTTTCTCAACAAAACTCTCGGAAGTTGCAAAACTATCCATAATTCCGTTGTTGACACTGCCGTTGTCCTACACCTGGTAGTAATACACCACAATGGTTAGCCATGTCACTTTAGTTTAGTTTACATAACATCACATTTTGTAACACAAAAGAAATATATAATTGGTTGGAGTAGATTCAAACAACATAACATCTTCACCACTCAAGTTATGTTGATTTAAAATTATATAACATTTCATGTAACAACTACATGAATTCCAAATGTATAACGAAAGAGTTAAAAAAAATAATGATTTATGTTAGATTCATCCACATAGACATAGCAACGTTCTCCCGCCAACTATCCCAATCATCCGACGCTTCCAAGCTAGTGATGAACTCATCTTGCATCACATTGTCCAGACTGTCTACATCATCGATGACCTCCTCAATTGGATCGTCGGGCATCTCAGACCTGATGAAGTTATGCAGCAGCATACACGCCATTATGATTCTGTTTTGTGTTTTTAGTAGATAGAAAGAAGGACTTCGAAGTATGGCCCATCTTTTTTTCAACAAACCGAATGCTCTTTCGATTATGTTTCGAGCTTGAGAGTGTCTCCAGTTAAATAACTCCTTATAATTCTGTGGCCCATTTGCACGGTTTTCCCAAGCATCCCTATGATAGCGTACTCGCCTGTAAGGAGTCAAGAACACCTCTACATTTGCATACCCATTGTCACATAGGTAATAACAGCCTACAAATAAGATATTAGTTAACGACGTCTGAGAAAAATATTTAAAAAACAAGTATCATCAACTCACTGTTCATAATAGCAGAAAAGATTATCACAACCTCTTGGAATTTTAAGTGTCTCGTCACGAGTCACGGCATCTTTAAGCACCGTAGCATCTGCTGCAGATCCCTCCCACCCCGTAAGTGCATATATGAACTTCATATCACGGTCGCAAACCCCAAGAACGTTGACTGAAATAGTACCTTTTCTTGTCTATATCGTGCCTTGTCCACTGTAGGTACATGTACACTGACATACATTCCGTCTAATGCACCAAGACATCCCTGTACAGTTTAACATTAATAACTACAAATCAATGGTTCATTCAAAATCATCACAAATGACTAGTTCAAATGTTTGTTTGGTGTAGTTTGTTGAAAAAGGTAGGAGATTACCTTGAACCATTTCCACGCTTCGTTTGTGCACGAATCATCGACAGGAGACGGTTTAACCAAGTGTAAAGGATGTAACATGAGAATTGATTGGAGCACTTGATGGAAATGGGTGCTGATTGTATGGCCACTACGTATGTAGTCATGTCCAACAACTCTATTTTTCTTGTGATGAGCCAATACAGATAGAAACATGCTCACCTTCTCTTGAATACAGACATATCTAGACTCTACTAGTCCTCCAACATTAGCTAGCAAGTAACACAAGCGTAGAAATGCATTCCTGTTCATTCGCAAGTTCAACACACATTGAACGTCTCCTATCTCAATAATCCTGTGCAAATGGTTCATTTGCACACTTATTCTTTCTGTGATGCTATAGGACATTGTTCTTCTACGCTTGTTGCAACGTCGTTCGGCACGCTTATTCAGTACATGTCGTCTCACGAGTAACATTACCAACAATGCTCGACAAAATATTTGGTTCAACAACACAAAAAGAGTAATGTGTCTACGCATTATGGCCAGCTATGCAAGAAACTTCAGAGAGAAATAAAATTCAAACTGGGGTTAACATTGAAATTTTAAGAACACAAAACAAGTACGAATAGGATACTAAGCTTTGACAACAATTATATACAAATGCTTGGTTATAAATACGTCAACACGTTCTTCGAACAATGTGTAAATTGTATTAGAAATTGCAGTAAGAAAATGCCCACAAGAAATTCATCACAAGATTAAAAACAATTCCATTAACTTTTGAAGATCGACATTGTAGTGAGTAACAAATCGACAGCTGTTTACTCCCATTTGTTCTTCTGTTGTGAGGTTTTTACATAAATGAGATGGAGAAGATGATTGCAGAAGATGAACCTTTACAAAACAAAAACAAAGTATGGCTGCGAACGAATACACTACATATCTAGACCGCGACAAACTTCAATTCAACGTATGGGTAAAAAAAGAGATCCAATGTCGTATTATAGAAAGCATGATAAGTAAAGAGATGTCTTTTACCGAAACCAAGAAAGCCTCATTGCAAATGTAAATGTTCGCACCACACAGCAGCAACTTCAACATACCAACACTTAAATTCGACAACAGCTAAACAAAAAAAAAAGTGTTTGGAGAAGTCGATCGAAGAGTGTTTACCAGATTTATGTAGTTATCGCAGCAGCACACAACGAAAACCTAGCACATCGCCTCTGTTCGTACGTTGTCCTTGTGGGGACCCGGATGCTAATCAAGTTCTTAATCATCATTGGGACTAATTAATCGATTATAAAACATGGTCTAAAAATTTTTCTTTTTAAAATGCGGAACGTAGTGAAATCAAGACATTTATTCAAACTAGAGTTTAACAACTAATATCAAGTGTCCAAACCCTATCTCAGATGAAAGTCCGATGTCTCCACTCTAACTCGATCTCTCCTCATCTGCCTCGACCCTGAACCTGTCCCACCTGTTGTCAAGTACACATACAGACAAGACAACAGCCGGATAATTCCGGTGAGAATATAATCCCAGTATAAATCAACGAAACATGCAATCATATAAACAAATATAAAGCATGTAATCAGGTAACAGATATATGTATCAAACTCTGAAACATAATCAATCATAGAATGTCGACATATACGTGACTCCACGTTTCAGACTAGACTCAATCCTAGTCTAGGGATCCCGGTTTCTAGACATTGGCATTCCATATCGACCAACAGTAATAGAAAAGACTCCAGTTCTATCCACGTCGATATAGTATCGATCACCAGTAATAGAGAAGCTCTGGTTCTATCCACATCAGTATAGTATCGATCACCAGTAATAGAAGAAACTCCGATTCTATCCACATCGATATACCATCGATCAACAGTAATAGAAGAAGTTATAATTCTATCCACATCAATACAATACTGATCACCAGTAATAGAATGAGCTATAATTCTATCCACATCGATAGCCAATTATCCAGTAGCAGACTATGGCACCTCCGCCAACACAATATCTCATGACATCGTGCAATGTGTCCGTGGTGATCCCACCACTATCAGGCACTTCTGTCATAATACTACTCGTCTAATACCTGCTATCTATAATCAAGAGAACACGTATATCAATCAAATCAATGCAATATCAATGCAATAAAGTAAAGTATGTGATTTAGGGAAACTCAAGTCTAATCCGGCTCAAGTCGATCTCCCAATACCACATTGACTTATACCTTTCTTTAGTCGGTTTCTGGCTCAGTCGAAGTCCTGAATTCACAGTCTGTCTGGAAATGACAATATCAATAATTTCATGTCAATATACCTTCCAAATCAATAACAATCTGATCAATCTTGATTTAATTCAAAATCAACGGCATAACCGTACAAACTCAGTATCCCCGTCAATACCATATCACCAGATAACAGTTACAATCCATAACTCATATCCAATACAATCCGTAATCCAATCACAATTCAAATCTGTCTGGTATAAATCAATATACCCTAAAAATTCATAACAATTCCATAATCAGTCTGTTTCTTAATCTGACTTCGATTCTATGATGTCTAATATGTCAAGAACATCATATATGAATTCCATTCAATTCTGACAATATCATAATTCTAAAACATGTCAAAACGTAGTAAAACTTACGTCCAGTTGTAGCCTACGTTGCCAGGAACTCAATACCGAAGTCGGATTCAAAATCAGACGGACGGATTTCTCACAAAAGGCGTAAGGATTTTCAGCAACTTCTTCAGACCTTTCTTGATTTTTGGCTGAATTTTCGAAGAAATCCTACTATATATATATCCATGCATGAATTCGACGAGGTGGCACAATTTTTGCACAACACGTTGCACCGCGGGTGCGGTAGCTGCTGGACTGCGGGTGCGCTCCAACACCGCGGGTGCGGTCATAGTAACACCGCGGGTGCGGTCTCACTTTTCCCAAAAATTGCTACCTTACTGGACATCAACCGCGGGTGCGGTCTAACCATGAGCGCGGGTGCGGTATTGCTTCGGCAATACATTCTGAAATTCTAAATAAATGGCCGCGCATTATCTTAAATCATGTCTCCGTTGGCCCTTTCGTAATCATGTTAAATTATAAGTCAATAATCTTGACTAACAGTGATTAATTCTCGGGCATTACATTTCTCCCCCCCTAAGATATGATTTCGTCCTTGAAATCACAAGCAATCTATCATATCAATAAGGAGTATATACAGAAATGTAATAGAACTTTACATCAGTGGAACAATGCTGGGAATTCCTGTCTCATATCAGATTCAGTCTCCCAGGTGGCTTCTTCCACACCATGACGAGTCCATTGAACTTTCACAAGAGGAATCATCTTTGTTCTGAGCTGTTTTTCTTTACGATCGATAATCCGGATCGGTTTCTCGACATAACTCAATGTCTCATCCAGATCGGTCTCGTCTGGCTGAATCACATGAGAATCATCAGAGAGATACTTCCGCAGCATTGATACATGAAAGACATCATGTATTCCAGATAGTGAAGGCGGCAATGCGAGTCGAAAGGCACGATCTCCTATCTTTTCTAGAATCTCATAAGGACCCACATATCTTGGAGACAATTTTCCTTTCTTGCCAAATCTGACAACACCTCTGAAAGGAGAAATCTTCAGAAATACTCAGTCTCCAGTCTCAAATACCAACGGTCGTCGTCTGAGGTTGGCATATTTGGCTTGTCGATCTTGAGCTACCTTCATTTTCTTCTGAATCAATTTAACTTTTTCAGTCATATCTCTGATCATATCAGGTCCAGTCTCAGGAACTTCAGAGATATCATCCCAATAAAGAGGGGATCTGCATTTCTTTCCGTACAACGCTTCGAATGGAGCCATCTCAATACTCGTCTGATAGCTGTTGTTGTACAAAAATTCACATAGTGGCAATGCATCTTGCCAGTTAGTACTAAAATCAAGTACTACAGCTCTCAGCATATCTTCCAAAGTCTGAATCGTCCGTTCGGACTGTCCGTCAGTTTGTGGATGATATGCGGTACGCAGATGTAACTTCGTACCGAGAGCTTGCTGCAAACTCTGCCAGAAGTGTGAAGTAAACCGAGGATCACGGTCTGAAACAATCGACTTTGGCACTCCGTGCAGTCTCACCACTTCCTTGACGTAAATATCCGCCATCTGGTCATATCTGTACGTCATTTTGTATGGAATAAAACATGCTGATTTGGTCAGTCGATCAATCACGACCCAAATCGCATCACAACCTCGGGAGGATCGCGGTAATTGCGTCACGAAATCCATGGAAATGTGATCCCATTTCCATTCAGGAATGGACAAACTCTGCAACAATCCTCCTGGCTTCTTTCTCTCAGCCTTCACCTGTTGGCAATTCAGACACTTGGTTACAAATTCAGTCACATCAGATTTCATTTGTTTCCACCAATACTGTGCCTTTAAATCATTGTACATTTTCCTGCCACCAGGATGAATGCTAAAACGACTGTTGTGCGCTTCCGACAGTATTCGATGCCTCAAATCTGAAACATTCGGCACAACAAGACGATTATTCACATACAAAATGCCATTTCTCATCTGATATTCCGATTGATGACCAGCTCTGACTATTGCAATCGACTTCTGTATATTCTGATCACTTTTCTGTGCCTCTTTGATTCTCAATATCAATGTCGGTTCAGCTCGAATCGCATATAATCTCAGAGGCTGATGATCTGTTTCAAAAGCTAATCCAGACAAACAGCAGTCTTCTATCAAATTTGATACACCCATCGTCGATAAGGATAGTGCACATACCTTTCGACTCAGCGCATCTGCTGTTGCGTTGGATTTCCCTGGATAGTACTTGATTTCACAATCAAAGTCTTTCAGCAAATCCAGCCATCTCCTCTGTCTCATATTCAGCTCTGATTGCGAAAACAGATATTTCAAGCTTTTGTGATCTGAATAGATTTCGAATTTCTCACCGTAGAGGTAATGTCGCCATATCTTCAAAGCAAAGACTATGGCTGCCAATTCAAGATCATGAATTGGATAACGAGATTCATGGGGCTTCAGCTGTCTCGAAGCATAAGCAATCACATGCCGCCGCTGCATTAGTACACAACCCAATCCTCGGTGAGATGCATCACAATAAACGACAAATCCACCAGTGCCTGAAGGAATCGTCAACACAGGCGCACTGGTCAGTCTCTTTTTCAACTCAAGAAAACTGGATTCACAGTCTTCTGTCCACATAAATGGAGCATTCTTCTGAGTCAACTGTGTAATCGGTTTGGCAATACTCGAAAAATCTTTAATAAATCGGCGATAATATCCTGCCAAACCCATAAAGCTGCGTATCTCTGGTACAGATGTCGGTCTTGGCCACGAAATCACCTGCCTCAACCTTACTGGGATCAACTGCTATCCCGTCTCCAGATATGATATGTCCCAGAAATACCACCTGTTTCAACCAGAACTCGCATTTCGACAACTTAGCGTACAATTTCTCTGTCCTCAAAATGCTCAACACAGTCCTCAGATGATTAGCATGCTCAATCATATTCTTTGAATAAATCAATATATCATCAATGAATATGATAACAAAATCATCCAAATATTTCTGAAAGACGCGGTTCATCAATCCCATAAATACCGCCGGTGCATTCGTCAAACCAAAAGACATGACAATAAACTCATAGTGTCCATACCTGGTTCTGAATGCTGTCTTAGAGAGATCAGAGTCCCTGACTCTCAATTGATGGTATCCAGATCTCAAGTCGATCTTGGAATACACCGAAGAACCCTGCAACTGATCAAATAAATCATCAATACGAGGCAATGGATATTTATTCTTTACCGTTGCCTTGTTCAGTTGCCTGTAGTCGATACAAAGTCTCATCGACTCGTCTTTCTTTCTCACGAACAGTACTGGAGCACCCCAAGGAGACACACTCGGTCTAATGTACCCCTTGGCCAGTAAATCCTCCAACTGTTCTTTCAATTCTTTCAATTCGATCGGTGCCATCCTGTATGGAGCTCTCGAAATCGGAACTGTTCCTGGCATTAACTCAATGCTGAAGTCTATCTCTCAAATCGGAGGCAATTCAGGAATCTCATCTGGAAAGACATCAGCAAATTCACACACTACTGGCAAATCCGCCAATGATGGGCTCGATTTCAGTAAATCAACTGAATATACCAGGAATCCATCCGCTCCCTTCTGCAATAATCGAGTCATATTCATTGCAGATATCAAAGGAATTCTGGCACGAGAACCCTTACCATAATATTTCCACTCCTCAGCCATCTCAGGTCTGAATCGGACAATCTTGTGGAAACAATCGACTGTAGCTCGGTACTTGGTCAATGTATCAATACCGATAATACAATCAAAGTCAGATAAACCAAGCACAATACAGTCTAATTCAATCGTATGCCCATCGTACTGCAGTATACTAGATTTAACAGTTTTCACTGACATCAAACCTGTCCCTAACGGAGAAGAGACAGACACTACCGCAGACAATGACTCAATAGGTAACACATGACTCAATGCAAATCTCTCAGAAATAAAAGTATGCGATGCACCAGTGTCAATCAGTACATATGCAGGATAACCAGAAATAAAACAGTTACCTGCCACGACATCATCAGGTGCATCCTGTGCTTGCTCCTTAGTCAAAGCGAATAGTCGGGCCTGCTGTCGAGGATGCTGGCTCGCTTTCTGGCTCCCTCCCGGCCTCTGCTGTGACTGAGTAGACGGTGCTGGCTGAAAGGAATGAACGGCAGAAGATCGTCTTCCTGTCTGAGCCACTGATCCAGATGACTCAACGGCTTGGAATCCCTGGGCATCACGCTATGGACACACTCGGGCAAAGTGTCCATGCTGCTTACAAATGCGGCAGTTTCCGAACACTCCTCGGCACTGCTCGGTGGAATGCTTCCCTCCACAAGTGCTATAGTAGGGTCCTGTATAACTCTGGCCCTGACTAGTCTGTCTAGAGCCACTCGAACTGGATGAACTACTTCCAGCTTTCTTGAATTTCTTCCCCTTAGCTTTCAGGAAGTCTTTCTTTCCACTAACACTGCCACTCTCAAATCGGGGAGTTGGTGGAGGCAGCTGTGATCTCGGTGCTTAAGGTACAAACGAGGCCTCTCTCTGTCTCATTAAACCGGCTTCGGCTCCCATGGCTCGGTTCAAGGCATCGGTGAAATTGTTTGGCCTCCTGATATTCACCAAGGTAAAGATTTCCGGATTCAGGCCATTTATAAACTGGTCCGCAATGGCCTCATCATGTTCAGCTACGTGGGGAGCAAATCTCAACAGTGTAGAGAACTTAGCCACATAGTCCTCAATGTTTAACTGGCCTTGTCTCAAGTTTGCGAACTCGGCTCTCTTGTCCTTCCTATAAGATACTGGAAAGAACCTTTGATAAAATTCAGACTTAAACACATTCCAGGTAATGGCCGTACCTCGTTGTTCCAATGCCCGTCTAGTTGTAATCCACCAATGTTTAGCGACGTCATGCAGTTGATGTCCTATCAGTTTCACCCTCTTTTCCTCCGTATATTCCAACGATTCAAACATCGATTCAATATCGTCCAACCCACTTTCACATTCCACGAAATTCTCCGTACCTTTCAAAGTCGGTGGATGAAATGACTGAAATCTTTTCAACAATTGCTCCATCGGTGTAGGAGTCACATCCATGGGAGGATTCGATGTACTCCCCTGTTCTGGTATTCTTCTCGGAGGCATATCTGAAATCAAAAGGATTAGCAACCCCAAACCAAAGTTCTATTTCAGTCCTCCTCCGATCATCTTACTGCTGATCCAGAATCGGCTCTGATTCGTTCTCAATAATACATGTTTTCAAATCAAATCAGATAAACAGATAAACATGCATTATAAAGCAGTAAATCATGCTAGCAATCACAAGCAGGAAAGAAAACACATTCTACCCCACTCACTACCTCCTATCTCAATCTCAAGGATCTATCGCTCTGATACCACCTGTTGTGGGGACCCAGACGCTAATCAAGTTCTTAATCATCATTGGGACTAATTAATCGATTATAAAACAGGGTCTAAAAATTTTTCTTTTTAAAATACGGAACGTAGTGAAATCAAGACATATATACATATCAGTATATATAATATAAGTCCTGTATCATAAACATTTATTCAAACTAGAGTTTAACAACTAATATCAAGTGTCCAAACCCTATCTCAGATCAAAGTCCGAAGTCTCCACTCTAACTCGATCTCTCCTCATCTCCTCGACCCTGAACCTGTCCCACCTGTTGTCAAGTACACATACAGACAAGACAACAGCCGGATAATTCCGGTGAGAATATAATCCCAGTATAAATCAACGAAACATGCAATCATATAAAAAAATATAAAGCATGTAATCAGGTAACAGATATATGTATCAAACTCTGAAACATAATCAATCATAGACTGTCGACATATACGTGACTCCACGTTTCAGACTAGACTCAATCCTAGTCTAGGGATCCCGGTTTCCAGACATTGGCATTCCATATCGACCAACAGTAATAGAAAAGACTCCAGTTCTATCCACGTCGATATAGTATCGATCACCAATAATAGAGAAGCTCTGGTTCTATCCACATCAGTATAGTATCGATCACCAGTAATAGAAGAAACTCCGATTCTATCCACATCGATATACCATCGATCAACAGTAATAGAAGAAGTTATAATTCTATCCACATCAATACAATACTGATCCCCAGTAATAGAATGAGCTATAATTCTATCCACATCGATAGCCAATTATCCAGTAGCAGACTATGGCACCTCCGCCAACACAATATCTCATGACATCGTGCAATGTGTCCGTGGTGATCCCACCACTATCAGGCACTTCTGTCATAATACTACTCGTCTAATACCTGCTATCTATAATCAAGAGAACACGTATATCAATCAAATCAATGCAATATCAATGCAATAAAGTAAAGTATGTGATTTAGGGAAACTCAAGTCTAATCCGGCTCAAGTCGATCTCCCAATACCACATTGACTTATACCTTTCTTTAGTCGGTTTCTGGCTCAGTCGAAGTCCTGAATTCACAGTCTGTCTGGAAATGACAATATCAATAATTTCATGTCAATATACCTTCCAAATCAATAACAATCTGATCAATCTTGATTTAATTCAAAATCAACGGCATAACCGTACAAACTCAGTATCCCCGTCAATACCATATCACCAGATAACAGTTACAATCCATAACTCATATCCAATACAATCCGTAATCCAATCACAATTCAAATCTGTCTGGTATAAATCAATATACCCTAAAAATTCATAACAATTCCATAATATGTCCGTTTCTTAATCTGACTTCGATTCTATGATGTCTAATATGTCAAGAACATCATATATGAATTCCATTCAATTCTGACAATATCATAATTCTAAAACATGTCAAAACGTAGTAAAACTTACGTCCAGTTGTAGCCTACGTTGCCAGGAACTCAATACCGAAGTCGGATTCAAAATCAGACGGACGGATTTCTCACAAAAGGCGTAAGGATTTTCAGCAACTTCTTCAGACCTTTCTTGATTTTTGGCTGAATTTTCGAAGAAATCCTATTATATATATATCCATGCATGAATTCGACGAGGTGGCACAATTTTTGCACAACACGTTGCACCGCGGGTGCGGTAGCTGCTGGACCGCGGATGCGCTCCAACACCGCGGGTGCGGTCATAGTAACACCGCGGGTGCGGTCTCACTTTTCCCAAAAATTGCTACCCTACTGGACATCGACCGCGGGTGCGGTCTAACCATGAGCGCGGGTGCGGTATTGCTTCGGCAATACATTCTGAAATTCTAAATAAATGGCGGCGCATTATCTTAAATCGTGTCTCCGTTGGCCCTTTCGTAATCACGTTAAATTATAAGTCAATAATCTTGATTAACAGTGATTAATTCTCGGGCATTACAGTCCTGAAGATGAAGGATGAATTATTGTTGGGGTCTGCAGGGTATTTTAGGAAAATGTTGCCTTGATAGATACCTGGATTAATAATATTGGGCTGATGTGAGGGTTTATTTTAACCCACTTAGTAGAGGCTATTCCATTGGAGAAGACATTAGATGGGTTTATTAAAAAATTGACCAAACAATGGATAAACATAAAAAGAGCAACACAATCCTAATTAATCCACCATACCAAACGAAGTGTCAAATACTTAATCATTTTGGTACTAATCATTTCATTTGTCCTATCATTTGAACCAAACGAAGCCTTACTGGATCGAGATTAAAAAATTATTCAAACGTTGATGATACCAAAATTTACCCCAGGTTCGGTTTGGAGAGCGGATATTCAAATCTTCACAGTTGAATGGGTCGCGTTGGATATCTGGGTTTTGCACAGACAAAAACATGTTTAGGGGGCGCTGGAGAGTTTTTCAGCGTGACCTTTCCGATGCTTAAGTCAGTCTGGGAACAAACTTAAGAGTGGAATATAGTAGTACTAAGTGAATAAAAGAGTGTGAATATGTAAAACCACATCACATACTTGGTATTTATAGTGGGGTTGGTCACCTTGCTGGAGTAGGACTCTTGGCGAGATAGAGTCCTACCTGAGATAGGAGACTTCAAATACTAGGACTCTATCTCAACGGCTGTTAGGACTCTAGCCTTATCTTGATTGGATTTACCCGAATCCCGGATTCATCGGGATCCTTTTCTATTGATGATAATCTCTTCATATCCCTTAGTAGCATTAGGGCTTCGAATTTCCGACCCCTTGGTGGGCTTGGATTTCCCTGCCTTTTTTGAGCTTGGACTTCTGATAGTGCTAGGGATCGTGGGTTTGGACTTTTGATAGTACTAGGGTCTTTTTAGGTGTGGGCTTAGATCCGACCAGTTGTACCAAATTTAGGGGGCATCCATAGTACCTCCCTCCTCTAGTCTAAACGAAGTAAGAAATTTAGACTAAGAAAATCTGGTCGGATTCCGAGCTCCTCTTCCTGTGCTCCTCCTCCTTCTTTCTTTCTTTTTGATTGTGTTTGTTCAAACCTGCGTGGCATTTCGCACGGTCATAGAATCGATCCGTGTGAAGAATAGACGGACGAACAAGATTTTATGCCAGCTCGGTTCCTGAGGTGACAGTACGCCTGCCTGAGAAGATCCAGACCCTTGATTTTGGCTGATCGGACGGTTGTCCTGACCCTTCTGTTCTCTTTAAATATGGGGTCTCCGAAGCACATTCTTACTTTCCTCTCGCCGAGCTGTTACTCTGCCGAAATTTCAAGCAAATTCCCGACCATCCCACTTCCTACCCGAGTCCTTAAAATCCGACCCCTTCTTCAGTAAGTTTATCCATTCTAACTTGGTAATTAGGCTTTAAAATGTCTATTCCCGATGAGTCCAATATCCAAGAGATATCAGACACCTAGACGAGACCTAGTCCCCTACGGGTGAGTCTGAACCCCCTAGATCCGAGCCAGGCCCATTTGAGCCCCTAGAAACCGAGGAAGGGAGGGATGAGAGTGAGAACCCTGAATCCCCTCACCCTAAGACCCGAGCAGAAAATTCAAGAAGACTAAGGCAACTAAAGGCCGATGAGGTCCGATTGAATGAGGAAGGCCAACAATGGTATGAGGTTCTGGCTTCCCACGTAGATCCTGACCTAGGCCCGCCATTAGAAAGGGGTCTGGCATGCCTAGTAGATACCAAATACGCATTCCTGGTCGGACGGACCGAGCTCATCTTCCCCTCGAGAGTTACCACACGTTCTACGTTGACCAAGTGGAGATGGGCCTTAGGTTTTACGTGCCCAAACTCATCCAAACCACATGTAGCTATTTCCAAATTTGCCCGAGCCAACTTAGTTCGAACTCCATTAGCTCTCTCAAAATCCGTTGTCGTAGCTATTTTAAAACTGTTGTAACTGAGGGTGTTGTTGAAAGTCCGTTCAACGACAACGGTTTTAATTCGTTGTGATAGCTAGAATTTGCGACGGTTTTTGAAAAACCGTCGCTAATAAATTTAGCGACGGTTTTGGAACTTAGCGACGGTCTTTATTGCAAACCGTCGCTAATTTTAGCGACGGTTATCAATAAAGTTCGTCACTAATTTTAGCGATGGTTATTTAATGATGTTCGTCGCTATTTTGTTTCGAAAAATAAAAAAAATACTTTTAATAATTTAATAAATATAAAAGAAACTAACAATCAAAAATAAAATCGTGTTAGCGAAAAAAATTTTAAGTGTTGTGAAGTAGTAAAATCGTGTAAGTGAGAAAAATTTCAAGTGTTGTGTGAAGTGGTAAAATCGTGTAAGAGAGATAAAATTTTAAGTGTTGTGGAGGAAAATGGACCGAAAATGACAGTATTTATAGACAGTCTACGACGGTTTTTGTTTACATCGTCGCTATTGGCGACGGTAAATGCAAAACCGTCGTAGTTTTAAAAAAACCGTTGCTAAATTTAGCGACGGTTTTCGTAAAACTGTCGCTAATTCTAAACATTCTACGGTTTTATGTAAAACCGTCGCTTAATTATTAAAACCGTCGCTCATTTTAAATCAGCGACGGTTTTTATGAAACCGTCGCTAAATTTAGCGATGGTTTTAGAAAATCCGTCGCTAAATTTGGCAACGTTTTCCAAAACCGTTGTTGTTTGTCCAAAAACCACACTAATCGACAACGGTTTTTTTAAAACCGTTGTCGATTGTTAAAAAACACGCTAATAGACAACGGTTAACCGTTGTCATTGACCCTAAAAAAACGCTCAAAGACAACGGTTCTGTATAGAACCGTTGTCTTCGACCTTAAAAACCTTTGTCCTTGACCCCAAAAAGACAGCGGTTTTTAAGAACCGTTGTCTTTGACCACTAAAGACAACGGTTTTTAAAAACCGTTGTCGTTGACCCTCCAAAGACAACGGTTTTTGTTAAAACCGTTGTTAAAAACATACGACAACGGTTTTTCACAAAAACCGTTGTCGTATGTGCGTTGTTGTATGCAAAATTTCTTGTAGTGAATTAGATTTTTTATTTAGGTTTTTGCAGGTTCTTCTTGGGTTCGGGAACCTTTTACAATTTATCCAAATAAAGAAGACCATCCCGGACAATTTTTACCTATCTATTCTTCCCAAGCACAAATTTTTGAAAAGAAAGCCGGACTCCCACAAGGGGTGACATAACCGTTATTTCTTTGTCAAGTCAACCAAGCCGTGGCATTGTGACATGGAGTGTGTCATGAATTTTATAATCCCTACCCCCAACCACGCCCACTCATGACCTCACCAACTTTCTAGCAGTCATGAGTGTTAAATGTCTTAATATTGAGAGTCTTGTAGAGGACGACGTGCTCTGTAGATATAAATTTTGAAAGAAAAAAAGTGGGACTAGAGGGGGACATAGGTAGGGTCCTTTGACCCCTTTCTTTTTATTTCCATTTTCATTTTCTTTCCCCGAACACTTACCATTACTTGTTTTATGTGCAGACGACCACATCATGAAGGCTGAGATGAAGGCGGAGATGGCTAAGTTGAAGAGGAAGAAGTCTGAGCCTTCTTTCGGGGATGCTGGTCCCGAACCCACTCCCCCAAGCCTTCCAAGAAGAGAACCACCAAGGAGGGGTCGGGGTCTGGGCCCCAGCCCTCAAGCCAACCGGTACCCGAGTTGTCAAGCCCTCCCAAGGGGAAGGGCAGGGGAAAAGCAAGGAGAAAATGGATGAGGCCCCCCACCCAACCCGAGTTGGTGATCCTGGAAGGGTCAGGTGCCCCCCGCAGCCCGGACGTGTCCTTTCTGGCTAAGCCTGATGGGCGCAGGCCTCTGGGAATCATCCAGAACTTGGTTTCTTCCCTGGACCTAGGGATTCTACGCTCTGCCCCGGACTTGTTGGTCGAGGAATCCCTAGCCCTCGAGCTGATACAAGTACATATATATATATATATATATATATATATATATATATATATATATATATATATATATATATATATATATTGGTGTTATGCTTTGGGGCCTTCTCCCGCTAACTCGTGTTTTGTTTTTCATTGTTTTTTTTTTCAGTTTGTTGCATGGGCTGGGGAGTATACCATCCGAGCCCATAATGTCCGAACTAAGGCTCGGGCCACCTCCAAGAGCATGGACAAAATCCTGGGTCGGCACCGGGAGCTGACCCAGCCAATGCTGGTCCTGAAGCCGAGCACGATATGCCCGAGGAGGGGGAAGTGTCCGAGCAGGTGAACATGATCATGGGGAGGGGAAGGGGGAGGCAGTCGAGCCCCAATCTCCTTTAGTTTAGTTTAATTTGGGTTTTTTTCCTCTCTCTTTTTTTTGTAAGTCGTGCTCGACACCTTTCAATTTGTAATGGATTCAGATATTCTCTTACCTTCTGCATTTCATATTCACAATTTTTAGTAAATGGCATAAAAACCCGACCAAGGTGGCTATCCGAGCCACCCTGATTTAAAAGCAAAATATGGATAAGTAACGAATTAAAAACCCGAACAAAGTGGCTGTCCGAGCCCTTAAAACTTGAAACAAATTTTTTGGTTGTATTAAACATAAAAACCCGAACTGGAAGGCTCTCCGAGCCCTTGGGCTTAAAACCGATTTTTGGATTAGTAATGAATTAAAAACCTGAACAAAGTGGCTATCATATCCCTTAATACTTGTAACCAATTTTTGTCTGTATTAAACATAAAAACCCGAATCGGATGTGATAGGCTAATAATAGTTAGTATTTTTACTTTCATATTTCTCATTATTCCAATCTCCGATATGTTTAATTGACACATTTTTGTGTAATTTTAATGTAGGAGGAACTTTTACGGTCTTGGAGCAAATTTGAGCTAAAAAAGTGATGTTTATCACATTTGAAGTTTCCAATATAGAGTTTGGAAGAGAATGACCAAGCTAGAAGAGGTCCTGGAACAAGGCCTGGCCACGCCTTGCGATTATGTTTCAGCTGCCAAAAATTGAAAGAAGGAAAAAATCTGATTTTGTGAAGATTATGCAAGATTTGAAAGAATTAATTATGGTGTCTGATTAATAGAAATTCTAGGAGGGAAACTCTAGATAAGATCAAGGGATAATTTTCTAGATAAGATCAAGTTTTCTCCAACCACTCTCACGTGAAAGAAGAAGAAGAAAAGGGCTCAAGGATTCTTACTAATTTTCTAGTCTGTTTCAAGGGATAATTTTACTATTTCGATTTATCACTGTGAGGTTTTTTGCACTTTAATTTATTATTTTTGTTTGCCCAGGTATTCGTTGATTTATTATTTAATTATATTAATGTTATATGTCAATTAATCTGACAATTTAATTTGATGTATGATTTTCTAATGCTAATCATGAATTCAGTGATCCGTAATTGTCATTAACGATTGATACGTGAGTAGCAATAGGTTAGATGTGTTGTGCTATCATAACGTGTGTAATCTAAATAAATCGACGGAACTAGATCTTCCAATTGCAGCTATCTTGGTTGTTAGATTTTAGGATTAACTGTTTTCACAAAACGAAAATGCTATTTTTAATTAATATGTAACGCTATCGTGCCCAGTAAATTATTAATAAGTTTTGACTGGATGCTGGGTTCGGTCAATTATTTTAGGAAAACACAAGAATTTTAGCGGCTATCCCTATAATTCTAAAGTTAATTGCTTGTAATTGCATGAATAAATATATGTTAGCCGATGAACAGTGATACAATTGAATAGTAGAAATCCCTTGAATCGAGCTTGGTAATATTAATTTACATTTCATTAGTTATTCATCTTGATTAGTTATTTCTTCTTGCATGTTAAATTTAGTTTAGTATTTTATTAAATTCATATCAAAAAAATCCCTCCTTTATTTGCATTTTACTCGAAAGAAATCATCTCCCGTTCCCTGTGGATTCGACCCTACTCATCATTACACTCATTTTATTTAGAGAGTAGGAATTTAAGTTTGGTGGCTCAACGACAACACACCAAATTTTGGCGCCGTTGCCGGGGAACGGTGCAAGGTTAGTTTTTTTCGAGTTTTGTTATTATTTTTTTTTATGTCTCATTCTTCTTGTGCAGGTGATTTTATCAAGAAAAGAAGAATTTGAGAATTTTTTGTTGTGAAATACTTCGAGATGTTTTATCGACAAGTATTAAAAAATTTTGCCCAACAAAACGTAGAGCCATTCTAAGTAGCATGGGAGAGATTCAATAATTTAGCAACAATATTCAGGAATCATGATTTTTCTAACTATGTTCTTATTAAACTTTTTCTTAAAAGTTTGGATGCAATTACACAAAGATGGGTATTTAATGGAGCACTGACAACTAGTAGTCCACTACTTAGTCGACATGAAGATAGTGTGATATATTTGCTAAATGATATGGCCGACTTTGACTACCATTAATATTGGTATCCTTCGCTGCAGAGTTGGAGCCACCAATACACTCCAGAAATTAGCCAATCTGATTTTACATACCAACCTTTCGAGCATCAAGAAGATGAGGGATATAGTATGAAATAATCATAAGTTTACTGAATGATATGGTAAACAAGCGCGTGACATTGAATGAGGAAACTGTTGAACCTCAGTCTGAAGAAGTTTTGGAAGAAATATCACAAGAAGATGAGGCACCAATGAAGTTGAGAGATGAACAAGCTCTTGAGACTATCGATTTGAGCTCGTCAATAATATTATCATATATACATCTAGAAGATCTTTGTCTTTCTCCATTGCCGATTTCAACAGATTTTGTCCTTCAAGAGCCAACGATGATACTCTCATCTCATGCCTATTATTTAAAGTCACGTTTTGTTGAGAAGACGAGCTTACATTGTATACATCAAGCCAAACTTGAGGGCACATGGAACCAAGACCCATTTATGGTGTCATATGACACGTATTTTGGGCGTCAGCCTGTGGGGACCTGGGCTCTAACTCAATTCTTTTTGGGATTTAATTGGATCTTTGTTCGAAAATGTGGGTCAAAAATTTGCTTTTAACATTAATTCAAATGTATAGTCAAAGCATAACATTGTCTTTATAAGAAATAACCAACATAATGTACATACATGTCTATTAAGTACAACCATACACTAGTGTTTACATACCAACTACAAACATAGGTGATACAAGTCTAAATAGACAACACCAGAAATCTTCCATGCCCGAGATCTCCACGCTATCAACTCTCTCTTCCTCGTCGTGACCCTGATCCTGCCCCACCTGTTGCCATGCACACATACAGACACGACAACAGCCGGATAACTCCGGTAAGAACATATCCCAGTATAAAACATGGATGCATGCAATGTCATAAATCATGCACAAAAGCATAGCATATATCAATTAACATGAATAAAATCTAAACATGTAGAAGAATACAAATCTGTATTCACATTTAAATCTTGACTCGACTCATTTCTAATCTAGGGATCCCGGTGTGAATAAGACGGTCTGTCACCTACTCAACCAATCGGGGCAACGGTACGTCTTATTCCTAGACTTCGGTCAACTCTGTATCGAGGGTCTACACATAGAGCAAATCTACTCCTATGCGTCGATACACCGAAACGTCTAGTTTTGGCCAGTCTGCCAATATCTCCTATCTCAGGACTCGACTATAAATCAATAAACAAGGCATTACATAATGAAATGTAATAACAATCTAGTATGTGATTTAGGGAAACTCGTATCAAATCTGAATCGAGTTGTGCAATCCCGTGACCACATGAATTATACCTTTCTTGTCGCACTGTCTGTGTCGTAGTCGAAGGCTTGAGTTCACAATAGCCAATACAATCTGAAATAGCATAATCGATATGTACTCTATCAATATATATCTCAAGCAACTCAATATACAAAGCTGAAATCGGTTTCAAAACAATTTGACGGCGTAACGACGTAGTTTCGCGATACCGGTCAACTCAAACAGTAATACACAATCATAATTCCTTCCTACTCTCATCACCAACACATAATATCATACTGAAATCTGCATATAATCGACCCAATACATGCTGGAATTCGAAATAATAGTATACAACATCCGTAATTCGATCCGGTAACGAATATACCAAGCTCAAGATATCAAGAACACATATTCTAACTCAAATCTGAATTCTACCAACATCCAAAATCTAAGTCATGTTGAAATGTAAAGAAACTTACATCTTTTGATAGCCCTTGAGAAGAGAAACTCAAATCTATGCTTGAATCACAATTTGGATTGATAATTCTTGCATTAGGTGATTTCTAAGCTATGAAGAAGCTTGAGGTATGAGCTTATTCTCGATTCTTGCTGCCAGAACTGAAGAAATGAAGACTCAGCTCGATTTATATATATATATATATATATGCCATGTGTCAGCTCAAGAAGAAAGGGTGGCATTTCTGCATACAGCACCGCGGGTGCGGTGACTTAGGAGCGCGGGTGCGCTGTGCTTTCGGCAACATTTCATTTTCTGAATTCCGATGACCGCGGGTGCGGCTCTTGCATGACCGCGGGTGCGGTCTCAGCACCGCTGGTGCGGTCTTGCTAGCACCGCGGGTGCGGTGTTGCTTCGCACATTTCCCTCAACTTTCTGTCACCTACACCGCGGGTGCGGTAGTCCTAGCACCGCAGGGGCGGTGTGGCTTCGGCCACGCTTGCTCAACTCTCATTTTTCCTATCATGCATTCCCCTCTTCAAGTCAACACCAATGACAACGGATAATTCTCGAGCCTTACACAGCCGCTCTTTGAATGAGTGCTTTTGAGGGTCAAGCTGACGACTAAAAATCAAGCGCTTTTGGGAGGCAACCCAAATTTCTTGTTCTTATTGTTTTTAATTTCTTTTATTTTTATTATTTTTTTTTCGCATAGTACAATTTTTATTACCTTTGTGCAGAAGATGTCTTCTAACAAGGCGTGACCACGCCTTATAAGAATAACACTTCTGCGCAAAAAAAAAAAAAATCCAGTAGAGGTTTTCGCACAAGGCGTGGCCACGCCTTGTTGAAACACCTCTACTGATTTTTTTTTTTAAAAATCCAGTAGAGGTTTTCACATAAGGCGTGGCCACGCCTTATTCAAATACCTACTACTGCTGGGAGATTCTTTTTTTCCTTTTCCTAAAAAAAAAAATTTAACGTACGTTTTTTTCATCTCTCTCACAGCAGCGTCCACCACAGCAATAGGACACCTTACTCTATGATGCCCAACAATTTTCAGGGGAGTTCTCTAACTTCCCTTGCTTGCTTTTACTGTCTATGTTGTGCATCTAATTTTGTGTCATTGAGGAACATTTCCACATTTAGGTGTGGGAGGGTATATTGTCTTATTTCTCGTTTTAATTTCTTTTTCTTCTCATTTTTTGCAGAAAAGTAAAAAAAAATAGTGACGTTAGTTCCTAGCACCTAGTTCATTTGTTATCTCTTTCTTCTGAATCTTGATTGCCTCCGATGCAAAAAAAAAAAAATGATGAAGTTTTCTTTGCGTGCAAATATTTTTGCATTCTCACCTTTGCATTATGAATAAGTTGCTCTTGATGATAGTTAGAGAGGACAAGTGTGTGGGATTTAACACAATTGCTATATTTTTTCTTTGGTGAGCTTTGAGCCTATGAGCAATCATGATATCATGCTCCATTTTCTTTGATTGTGTGTTGTCATTGCATTGTTATTTTTTCTAGAACTTGCATTGTTATACATGTCTTTGTCAACACTTTGTGGTGGATTAGGTGCATAGACAAAACAATAAGGGCATTAGGTTCAAACCATTTTCATTCGCATCATCTGAGCCATTCTTTGAGCCTACCCTGATTCATAGACCCTAGTAAATGAAGTTTGAGCCTCAGCCTTTTTCTTTGAATAAAAATAACCACATTACAAGCCGTGATAAATATTTTTTGTTGGTTATCCCCTTTTTGAACCTTGAATTGGAGAATCATGTAAACTTTTCACAAATAGTATCACTCAGTCCAAAATAGTGTGAATTGTTGGGATTTAGTCAATCTCAAATTCTTATAGTCACCGTCTACAAAAAAAAAGGAAAAAAAAAAGGAAAGAGAAAGAAGAGAAGTAGACGAAGAAAAAAAAAGAAAGAAGAGAAGTAGATGAAGAAAAAAAAAAGAAAAGAAGAGCAAAAAAACAAAAAAAAAAAAAAAAAACAAAACAAAAAAAAAGAGAGGAAAAAAATGCTCTTGATTGTTATAATGAGATATGAGAGTTTTTGGATACATTTTTTTTTTTGTGAGAAAAGTTTGATATGGTTTTTCCAATTCCATAGCTCATTGTTCCCTTTTATCCTACCTTACCCCTAGCCACGTTACAACCCATTTATAGCCCTTTTTGTTTGTGTATTTTAATTCATTCTTTAGTGGAAGGATGTGATATATTTGCAAGCCTATGGTAAAAAATTTCAGTGCATTTTGACGTGAGAGTTTGTTGACATATATCTTTGACACCAATGAGCGGAATGAGCGAATATTGTGAGGAGTTGTTAAATCCCTTGCATTTTAATTTCTACACATTCTGATTGCAGTGATTGTTCATGATGTTATTTTGTGAGATGCTAAGAAATTAAAATGTCTTGTTGTATGAAAAATGTTTTGGATAAGTAGAGGAAGCAGAAGGAGGATGAAAAATGGAGATAATGAGTTAATCTATTTTATGCTTGAGGACAAGCATCGTTTAGGTGTGGGAGATTTTGATAGGCTAATAATAGTTGGTATTTTTACTTTTATATTTCTCATTATTCCAATCTCCGATATGTTTAATTGACACATTTTTGTGTAATTTTAATGTACGAGGAATTTTTACGGTCTTGGAGCAAATTTGAGCTAAAAATGTGATGTTTATCACATTTGAAGTTTCCAATATAGAGTTTGGAAGAGAATGACCAAACCAGAAGAGGTCCTGGAACAAGGCGTGGCAACGCCTTGCGATTATGTTTCAGCTGCCAAAAATTGAAAGAAGGAAAAAAATCTGATTTTGTGAAGATTATGCAAGATTTGAAAGAATTATTTATGGTGTCTGATTAATAGAAATTCTAGGAGGGAAACTCTAGATAAGATCTCAATTATTATTTTATATTTTAATATTTAGGGTTAATTAGAGATTAGTGGGCTTTTTAGCAAAAAGATTAGACCCAAATCACATAATCAACAAGAATAAGGTGGCGGCTGATGACACAAGAAAGAGACTCCTCCAATCATTTTTTTTCCATCCTTACGTAAGAAGAAAAAGAGGCACACAAGAAAGTTTTCTCCAACCACTCTCACGTGAAAGAAGAAGAAGAAAAGGGCTCAAGGATTCTTTCTAATTTTCTAGTCTGATTCAAGGGATAATTTTACTATTTCGATTTATCACTGTGAGGTTTTTGCACTTTGATTTATTATTTTTGTTTGCCCAGGTATTCGTTGATTTATTATTTAATTATATGAATGTTATATGTCAATTAATCTGACAATTTAATTTGATGTATGATTTTCTAATGCTAATCATGAATTCAGTGATCTGTAATTGTCATGAACGATTGATACGTGAGTAGCAATAGGTTAGATGTGTTGTGCTATCATAACGTGTGTAATATAAATAAATTGACGGAACTAGATCTTCCAATTGCAGCTATCTCGGTTGCTAGATTTTAGGATTAACTGTTTTCACAAAACGAAAATGCTATTTTTAATTAATATGGAACGCTATCGTGCCCAGTTAATTATTAATAAGTTTTGACTGGATGCTGGGTTCGGTCAATTATTTTAGGAAAACACAAGAATTTTAGCGGATATCCCTATAATTCTAAAGTTAATTGCTTGTAATTGCATGAATAAATATATGTTAGCCGATGAACAGTGATACAATTGAATAGTAGAAATCCCTTGAATCGAGCTTGGTAATATTAATTTACATTTCATTAGTTATTCATCTTGATTAGTTATTTCTTCTTGCATGTTAAATTTAGTTTAGTATTTTATTAAATCATATCAAACAAATCCCTCCTTTATTTGCATTTTACTCGAAAGAAATCATCTCCCATTCCCTGTGGATTCGAACCTACTCACCATTACACTAATTTTATTTAGATAGTAGGAATTTAAGTTTGGTGGCTCAACGACAGCACACCAGGATGGCTGTCTGAGCCCTTGGACTTAAAACCAATTTTTGGCTATGTAATGAATTAAAAACCCGAACAAAGTGGCTGTCCGAGCCCTTAATACTTGAAACCAATTTTTTGGATGTATTAAACATAAAACCCGAACTGAATAGCTGTCTGAGCCCTCGGACTTAAAACTAAAATTTGGATATGTTTTGTTTGCGTGAAAGCCACATTCATGGGCTTACATAGTGCCGAGCAGGGGTCGGGATTTTTGAAAATTTGCCCAATTCGTTGACTTTGTTTGCATGAATGTCACATGCTTGGACTTACATAGTGCCGAGCTGGGGTCGGGCTTTTAGAGATCTGCCACATTCATGGACTTTGTTTGCATGAATGCCATATTCGTGGACTTACATAGTGCCAAGAAGAGTTCGATTTTTTTTGGAAATTTACCACATTCGTGGACTTTGTTTGCATGAATGCCACATTCATGGACTTTCATAGTTCTGAGGAGAGGTCGGGCTTTTTGGAAATTTGTCACATTCGTGGACTTTTTTTTGCATGAATGTCACATTCGCGGACTTACATAGTGTCAAGTATGAGTCAAATTGTGGAAATTTGCCTCATTCGTGGACTTTGTTTGCATGAATTTCACATTCGTGGGCTTACATAGTGCCGAGATGGAGTCAAGATTTTGGAGATCTGCCATATTCGTGGATTTTGTTTGATGCCACATTGGCGGACTTACATAGTACTGTGCAGAGGTCGGGCTTTCAGAGATCTGCACATTCGTTGACTTTTTTAAATGAATAAAACATTCGTGGACTTACATAGTGCCGACCAGAGGTCGGACTTTTGGAAATTTGCCACATTCGTGGACTTTGTTTCCATCTCATATTCGTGGACTTATATAGTGCTGAGCAGGAATCGGGTTTCTAGGAAATTTACCACATTCGTGGACTTTGTGTGCATGCTTATAAATATAATTAATTTCATTAAAATAGCCTATAAATAAAACAACTCCACATACCAGAACTTTAGAAATTAATAACAGAAGTAGACATGTAAAAAGCGTAAAATGCGTAGGGTGGGCCTTTCTAAGCATAATATTTCTTCAAATGTTGAGCGTTCCATGGTCTTTTACCCTTCTTTCTTTCTGCATCCTCCAGATAATAGGCTGCAACCCCGGCCTTCCCCACTATTTTAAAGGGGCTTTCATACTTAGGATCAAGCTTTCCTCTCTCTCTGTGGTGCTGGATCTTCCTCATCACTAAATCTCCTTCTTCAAAGATCCGAGGATAGATCTTTTTTTTGTAAGCTCGGATCATCCTTTTGCAATAGGCGTTCATCTTTACTCTGGCTCTTTCCCTTTTTTGTTCCACGAGATCCAAAGCATACACTTAAACATAACATGCCAAAGCATAAAAGTGTCCATAACATATCTCATCATATCAACATATACGCATTCATTTTCTTATTTGAATTTATATCATTAGGTGTGACTTTCGTATCTCTAGTCGATGGATCCATCTACGTATAACCGCGGTACCCGACGACAGAGACATCAGCGACAGTATTACCCATCAGCTGAGCCTTGGCCTTAGATGTTTGTGTTCGTATTAGTCACAAGCAACTCCATTCCTTCAAACACATGTCATCGTATTCATTATTTATAAAAATCATGCATATACGTAAATTTTTTTAAAATCAAGCATGGAACGTATTTTTTAGTAATTTCCATAAAAAGTCATGTTCAAGATAACACATACATTTAAAACATGTAGTTTTGTGATCAGGGCGCTGCTAGGACCGCTAACTCGTCCCTAATTGACCATTTTACTCATGTACCTCAAAATTTCAACCCGAAGCCAAAAAAACTCCTTAAAACACCTCAAAACATAATTATAATTATTTCCTAGACGTAACCTCGAGCTCGTCCTATAACTTTTGTGTTTCGTTTTAAAACTTGGACGGGATTCCGGTTTTAACCTGAATCAACCCGAAACTTAACCAAACTTTCCCAAATTTTAATCACCACTTATTCACACCCTACCAGGCCATAAAAAACCTCAATCAGACCAATTAAGACCCTCGTGTGCCTCTGAAACCTTGCTGGAATTTTCTGTACATGTGCACCGAAAACCCTAGTTGTATCTAACCCTCAAGAACTCGATCCTAGCCCAAGCTAGACTGGACCAGCCTCGAACAAACCACTTATAGCCCACATCTAGACCCTCTTGGACCAACCTAAGCACTGCCCTCAGACCCATGCACGCGCACCCCTCGGTTCACCATGAAACAACCGATCTAGCCGCTATCTCATCCTAATCCGCCTCCTCGCTTTGCTCCATGCATTTCCACCCTACCAGTCGATCATGGACCACTCCAAGGCCTTGTCATGGACCACTCACATCCAAACCAGCCTCTGGAACAAGCCATGCACGGCTACTCCTCCCACTTAACCTGATCTAGCTGCTATGTGGCACCTAGGATTCGAGCGATCGGCCCCTTTCCCTTAGACCTGAACCGAAATTCTCTCCACCTTATTCACCATAGATTTAGACGTGTTTAGCCTCTTGGAACCTATACCTAGCAGCCCATTGCACAAAACCAAAGAAAAACGTGAAGTACATGTAGAATAATATGCATATTTCGTGACAAACCTTACAAAACGGATGCAACACAATAGTTCTAAGAATTTCTCATGCAATTACACACAGAGCACCATATAATGATGTGAATGATGAGAAAAACAAGATTTAGGGGGTGTCTTTGCGTATTTACGACTGAAACCTTAGAGATATTTGCATAGAACTTACACCAGAGAGACGGGGAAGGAGTCCTTTGAAAGAAGCTTGGTAAAATAAGGAGGATAGCTGCTGTATTTTTCGAAAATGGCTGCTTTAAGAGGATGAAGGGGGCGGTAGGGTTATGAGTGTAGGGTTCTTGGATGGTAGGTTAATTATAATATTTAGTGTATAATGGGACCTTAATTAAAAATAATGAGGTTAAGTAGAATTTTGGGCCCATTATGCATATAATCCCATTAAGCCCAAAAAATCCCTAAAAATATTTCGTTTATGTACGTTTTTGAAAATATTGACCGAATCTTCAAAAAGTCTTCCGACTTGATAAATTTTGCGTACCAGTTTAATATATGGCTCGTTGAGTAAAAATACCTTAACAATGTCCTTTTTCGAAAATCATACATATTTATACCATATATTAAATAATTAAAAATTATAATTTAATAAAAATACTTTTCCTTAACTGTCCCCGATTCCCGTTCCTCGTTCGAGAGAAATATTGCTAAAATCCCTAGTAAATGAAATCTTAATGAGCCAAGAATTAAAACACATATTCTTGTCACAATCATCCATTAAAAATAATTAATTAAAATAGCTACGAAATTTGATAACTTGCATGCATGTGGTACAAGTGGACCCTCGAATTTTTGGGATGTTACATAAAAAATAATATATATACTGGCACATGCAACTTTAAAATAAATCATTTACTATATTAGGTTGACATAAGAACTCGTAAGCATTAAAATCGTAAATAATTTAAGCATGCAAAATGACAATCATTTTGTTATCATATATCATTTTTGGTGAAATTTGATATTTGAAAGTGACTATCTTTTATCCTTTATCATTCATCCTCTGGGAGACTCATCAGTCTATATACACCAAGTACCTGGGGGCGGGGCGTCTGAAACGTCCACTACTCGTTTTTCTTTAAAATATACTAGAAATTTTTTTTCCTTCTAACTCATTCGGTCGAACCGCATACATATATATAAATATTTTGCACCATTTAAAAATAAACTTACCAACTAATTATTTGAAAATCCAAAACACAATTCGAAACATGAAATCATAAATCGTTAACCAAACCTAAATTTAACAATTTTCAAAATAAAGCATAAACTCCTTAAATCCTCTCAAAACCTCTCCAAAGCATCACAAGTCACAAAATCTTTTAAGTAACTTAAATCATAAACATAATTTTTTTGCGGAAAACTAGCGACGATCCTCGGGTGGTGTGCACCTTTAGTCCAGTTAGCTCAACCATCAAGTCCTTCATCAATATCAACATCATGCATATGCATCGATCACACCTGATGAGTCTATTGACTCAGCAAACCTTAATCATGATAGCAAGTAATACATATACGTTCACAGGCAACAATGAAAATACTTTTAAGAAAATAGATTTTCTTAAACATGCATAAACTTAAACGTTTTTCCTTCCATCATATAATTTTCTTTTTTTATCATATATGTATAAGTTTTTCTTTTATTGAATTCAGATCCTCAATTGTGACTTTCATATTAGATGTAGGTTGATGGATCCATCTACGTATAACCACGTTATCGTGCGGCGGTGACATCGGCGACACTCTCTCCCGTCAACTGGGCCTTGGCCTTACATATCATCGTATTAGTCACAATCAATTCACCTCCTTCAAATTTTTATATTTCCATCATTTATAAAAATTCATGCACATATAAGTCATTTTTCTTTTAAACCAAGCATGCAACATGTCTTTTAGTATTAACGTTTCATCATAAAATTCCATAAACATTTGAAATAAACATTTTAATATTTGTTACAGCATTGTCAGGATGTCTAACATTTTTCAGATACAAAATGACTGTTTGCCCCTGAAACCCTAAATTTCCCAATTTATCCTTAGACCTTAAAACGACGACCCAAATCCCTCCAAACTTAACATAACACCTTAAAATACACCCATAAATATTTCTTGGACGTAAATTTAAGCTTCTCGACTAATTTCTCAATTCGTTTTTAAAACTTAGACGTACGTCCCGATTTTGACTCGTATTGATTCGAAACTTAACAAAACTTTACCAAACTTGAACCATAGATTAATAACACCTAAATATCCATATAACATCCAAATCAAGCCAATTAAGAGCCTCAAACCAGCCTAGATCAGCTACTGAATTTTTTGCCCTATATGGATCGAACCCTAACCCATGCCACCCTCAAAACTTTCGAACCTAGACCCTTACCGATTGGACCAGGCCCTGACCAACCCTCCTAGGACCTAGACCGAACAATTTAGGATACCCTTAGACCATCTCCTATGGCCCATGCATGAGAACGTGCAAGGTTCATCCTAAATCGCGCAACCACAGCTAGGAAGGGCTCTGGCCGTGCGCCTTCCTTATCCTGCCCCTCCAGCTTTGCGTGGACCACCACGGCTCGATACTAGGACCCTCATTAGCCCAGACCCCTCGCCTGGAAAGCACCGCGCACAGCCTCCTTCCTAATTCTCCCAAAAGTCGAGCCCTAGCTATCCTTAATCCAAAAATCTTGTAGCCCTTATCCTCCCACGTTCCATCCTTGAATCATGCTTCTATGAACTCTTAAACATGTGTAAAAACATCCTTTCAAGTACTCCTATGATGGCAGCCCCTTTGTGCATCTTTATCAAGAGGTTTTTTTATTTTAAAAAACTAGTTTTGTGCATGTATAACCATAAAAACGAAAATACAAGAAGTGCATAATATTTTTATGCAAGGATAATTAAATATATATAATATGACGTGAAAGATGTTTGAAGGAAGATTAAGACGCGTCTTTGCGTTTATTACGCTCGAAAATCAACTTGTGATACAAGGAAGGTTGGCGGAGAGGGACTTTGCTGAATTTTCTTCCCAAAACTCGAGCACTTGCCTTCGAAAATTGGGTGTGTGGTCTGTGCTTGGGGAGGGGAGAGTCCTAGTAATTTTGTGTGATGTGTGCAAGTGTTTTGTGTGAGTTTTGGTGAGGGTTTTTGCTTATATTTTAATTAAAACACATGATGCAAGCTTAGGCCCATTAACCTAGTATATCAAGCCCATTAAGCCCATTAGATAATATTTAAAATATTTTGTTTAGGAAAGTTTGTGAAAATATTAGTTGAGCTCTAAAAAAGTCCATATTTTCATCGAAAATCGATCACCGGTTTAAAATACGATTCGGCGTGTAAAAACACATCAAAACACCTCATTTTCTAAAATAAATATTAAAATATCATATATTAAATAATAAAAATGATCATTAATAAAAATATTTTCCCTTATATAGTCACCGGTATCCGTTCCTCGATCGCGTCTCGAATAACTTTTAAAACACAGTTTTATGCATTCTAATAGAAAACAATATTTTAAACATGTAAAAAAGCACACCATAATTAATTCATGTAATTAAAACCTTTTAATTAGTCATTTTCCATAGATTTACATGCAGTTTGATTACGTCACCGTATTTTGGACGTTACAGCGTCAGCAACTCTCGTCACTGGGTCGTGGCTAAACAGTAAATTCACCTGTTCCTTCTTAAAATGGATCCCCCATCTATCTTTTGTGTCACAGTCAATTCACATTCTTCAAAATATTTTTCTTTTTCCATTTAAAATACCGTTTCTTCCAAAACTCGTTAAAATAGCATTTTTCGGGAAAATCGTTTAGCCTCAATATATATCGAAAATTATCATATTTTCATCATAAAAATTTTAAAAATCATTTAACATGTATTATGATTCCTCGGGACACTGCCACACCTCTCGAACTACCCGGGACGTAAAATGACCATTTTACCCCTGTACCCCGAACTTTCCGATTTTTACTTTTTCTTATTTTTCTCGACTCGAGCCTATATTGAACCATCATACAAGCTTAATTTTGAATTCTAATAATTTTATTAAACGTAAACCCGAGTCTCTCAATTTAATCGACTTAATAGCTAAATCGTAATGCGTTTTAAACCCGAGTTAATTCAAAACTTAATATTTTCTTCTCAAATTTAAAACATAGCTTAAACGTTCCTAGTCTACCCTCGTGAGCCACGAACCAACCCCCATGGACCATGGTTCGAGCTCTTTCACCTAGCCTAAGCCATTGGTCGAGCCCTTTCCTCTTTTACAAGTCACGACTCTACAAAACCCGAGCCACCTTGGACCACGGCTACACCAGACCACGTCCCAACCCATAACCATCTTACCTAGACTCTACTGGACCAGCTTAGCCAACCAAGACCAGCCACGCGCTCAGCCCTAGCCCCAGCCGCTATCCACTCCAAATCCACGCCACTCTCGGCAGTCCCAAGCCAGCCCAGGCCAGACCCCAAGTCGACTACCTAAGAACACGGTTGATCCATCTGTTCGAGCCTACAGTGGGCACCTTCCTCTCCTGGCCCTCACGAAACCGGGCGCCCTCATGATCACCCTAGGACTCGCGCATCGCCTATCATCACCAGCCACGAGTCCAGCTTTTCATGGAATCCTCCTAGCCTATTAAACAAGCCGCACACAGGGCCAAGACCGTGGCTGGCCGATCCCTAGTGCAGCAGCCCCAAACCGTAGCGAAGCCTCCTAAGAAAACACTTGAAAACCCTAGCCACTTCGACCCTCACCCGTGCGCATCTCACATGCTACAGCCAGCCTACGTTTTTCGCTTAGACTACCCTTTTACTAGTCCTATAATGTCTCGCTATGGCAGCGATCTCCTTAGAATTCATAACACAACTCATACGCTAATAGAAACGTTAAAAACTTTTAAAATTAACCTTTAAAAATTAAATAATTAGATCTAAAAATAATTTTCATGCTTCAAGACATAAAACACATATTATGATTTGAATGGTGTAAAAAGAAAGATTTAAAACATGTCTTTGCATTTAGAATACTCAAAATTCAGTATTCGACGTGAGGTAGCGAGGAGGAGCGATCGAGGAATGTCTAGGCTTCGAATTTTTGCTCTTAATTTTTCAAAAATCAGTGTGTGTGGTGTGGCTGCTTCTAGGTTCAAGAACCCTAGGTTGAGGCTTTATAAATTTCGAAATTTAGGATTCTAAAGGTTAGGGTTTTTAGGTTCTAAGTTTAGGAATGACTAGGACCATTAATCCTAAGTAAATTAGGCCAATTGAGGCCTATTTAATCATGTATTAAAAGTTTATTAAAGAAAGGTTTAAAAATAATAACTTACGGGCCCTTAAAAGTCCACCGTTTAACCAAAACCGGATTCTCGAATAAAATAAGACTCAACTCGTACAATAATTTAGACTCCAGCAAATTTTAGAAATTTTAATCATATTATCGAGCCTTAAAAATATTTATCGAAAAATAATTTCATCTTGGTCGTCCTCGGTCTCCTTTCCCCAGCTTAATGTCGAATATCCAGATGAAAATCCTTAATTTTATGAAATCATGTCAAATAATGAAATAAAACATTTAATCATATAAAATATATCATTTAAGTATTTAAAATAAATTAAATAAAATAAATAAGCAATTAAATTTAATGCTTGTGGTTTACGAGGACTGATTTTCAGTCGTTACAGTATATTTGCAAAAGTGATGGATCGTGCGCGTTCGAGAATGGCTCGTGTTTTAAGAATGTAAATACCGATGAATTAAATCGAGCTTGGTTACAAACCAAGCGTAAAATACTCAAAATAATCCTTCGTTAAGAAAGCTGATGTATTTTATATCCTGTGCAACTGAATAACTGAAAATTACATGAGATCAGTTTTGGCTTAAATAAGTTCAGTTATGGACAGAACTGAACTGATATCAGCTGAACTAATCAAATCAGTTAAGAACAAAAACAAGTAGTTAAACATAAATAACACAAGATTTGTTTATGGATGTTCGGAGACTTCAAGTGCTCCTACGTCACCCCTTCTACCACCTCAGGTAGGATCAACTAGAAGACTTTGATTTATACAATACCTTGTACAAACCCACTCAGCTTAGGACTTAATCTACTGCCTAACTGAACTCCTAGTCTAGACTGAAGGCAGCACTTTCCAGCCAACACTTGTTTAACGTCTGTGTGTCAAAGACTACATATACAAGTTTTTTGTTTTTGTGCAAGACTATATTTGGGTGGTGGTGTGTGTGTGCGTGTGTGCGAACTGAACAATGAATAAAACATCAATGTTGTTGGAAACTAAGTTTCGATGTTTGACAAACTGAAAGCCTAAATCGATTGAACTAACTGATCAAGAAGGCTGATAGTAACTGATCAAAAATAAGCGAACTGACGGTTGCCTATAACTGAAGATTAATGCGCAGAAAGGCAACTGAACCAGTTGAACTAAATGAGACAGACAACTGACTGATCAGTTGGAAACTGATCATTTGCTACAATCAGTTGAGAGTTTTCAGCTGGTGATTATCAGCTGATCTTTCAGCTGTACACGTCCAGGATAAGGACGTTTAGACGACAACAGTACAAAGCAGGCTGCAACTAATAATGGGAACACCGCATTTCAGAAAATCTCCAGTGTACGAATGTCAGAAGAATGTCGATGTGGCAATAAATGGCTAAAAGATTCAAATTATAATTAATGTTACCGTTGAAGAGAAACCTATAAATAGCAGAAGAGAGAAGCTGAATCAAAAAGAACAAGTTACTACTCTATCAACTGTGCTATTACTGTGCTGAAATTCTCGTTCATTAGAAGGTCACACATCATATTCATTCATAGCTATCAGGTTATACTTGGAGCTTTCTAGCACACACTGTTATCATTGTAAAACTCGATCTTAAAAGAGATCAGTTGTGCTAAGTTCAGTTGAATACTGTAAACTACTGAGTATACTAAGAGTTTCAGTTTTGGCAGTGTTAAGTCCAAACTGAAGTGGGTCTGTACAATTGTTTGTATCGATAAAAGTCTTTTAGTGAATATCCTATCCTCGTGATAGAAGGGGTGGCGTAGGAGTGATTGAAATCTCCGAACATCCATAAATATTGTGCGTTGCTATTTCAGTTTTATTCTATTTATCAGTCAGTTTATCTCCACACATTTGTTAACTGATTGATATCGACTGACAAGATTCCGAGATTGAGTTTGTCACTAAACTGACTCAATTTTCGAAAAGATTGTAAAAATCGTGAGTGTTTATTCAACCCCTCCTTATAAACACTCATTTACAAATCAACCGATCCTATCAAATGTGTTCTCACACACTGAGGGAAAATGACTTCTATACTAAGCTGATAACACATTGAAGTGTTCCCTCTGGGCTGATTGCTTCTTGTAAGCTGGTATGCAATATGCGTGCCCTCTCTCTTCACACACTTGTATATGCTCTCTCTTTTTCTTCTTCCTCTTCTTCTTCTTCTTCTTCTTCTTCTTGTCTTCACTGAACTTCATCTTCTATTTATAGGCGCAAATCTTGATCGTATAGTGAGACTCAATTATTGTATCCGTTGCATTTTGAATACGTTCCTTGAAATCCATTCTGGAACTTTTGTCTTTAAGCTCTGATGCAATGTTCATATTTATACTGTGATCGTACAATTTCTTTGTACCTTTGTGCACAGTTGGAATCCACTTATATTAGCTGTCGGCAACTGCAAAATGGTTGGCTCCTTACTGATGTTCTGAACTGGTCTTCAGTTGGGCTGCTGAAATCAGTTGACTCGTCAGTTAAACTGATTTCACTCTTTCAGTCGCACTGGTCAGCTGGGATGATCTTCATCAGTTGAGCTCTTCATCAGCTGGCCAGGGTTTATGAAGTTCTTCTGCTGAACCACCTATCAGCTAGACAATCAGTTGAACTGGTTTACAATACATCAGTTGAACTGGTTCAGTTCGGTCAATCAGTTGGTACGTTCAGTTTGTGTCTTCGATAGCTTCAGTTACTTTCAGCTAACTGCACACTTAGGAAAATTTATCAGTGACAAAATAACAAGTTTTGTTAACATCAAAATCAAACATGAAATGTTCCAACAAAAAGTCAGTGCATTTTTGGGGGTTATTTTTTATATGATTTTATAGGATCAGTTGCACATTAAAAAATTGAGTGTGATCTTTCTAGTCGATCTTAAGTGTTAGTTACTTTATTTTATGGGGCCGAGCGGAGCTCATACAAGCTGATTCTATGAATTTTGGGCAATGAATGAGCTTGAGCTGTTCTTGTAAAATATAAATACTTCAAGCTTGCATTTTAGCTGGTCTCAGCTGATTAAAATCTTGTTTGCATGGATGTTTTATTGTCTCATGGCATCAGTAAAGTCAAGTAGGATCATTGTTTATTTGAAAATTTTAAAATTATTTTGAAACGTCTCCTACTTTTTAACTTTAAAATCCTACTAAATTTTTTATTTTTTTTAACTTTCAAAATTCATATTTAAAAATAACTTAACATTTCCATAAATCAAAATAATTTAATAATTAAAATCTTAAGTGCATAAAAATCCCTAAATCGTCAATTAACAACATTCAACTTCAACCTTTAACATGATTAAACTAACTTCAAAATAAAACATAAAAATCTCTAATTAAATCATTAACAAAATTTTTAAAACTTTGATTGTTAAGCTAATTTGGAAAATAAATATCTCTCAGGAGTGTATTGCCGGACTCGATCCACTCAAGCGTCAGCGCCTCCCTCAATATCATCATCACCTGCATCATTCAAACCCAGTGAGTCTATGACTCGGCACGTCCTAAACATGAGTACAAATAATACATATACAAGCACATGCAATGAAATCTTATTTTTATTTAAAATAAACTTGTAAGCATAAATAAATCATAAATCGTCAAACCGTAAAGATTCCAATCATTTATCATTTTGGGTGAAATTTGATCCTTGAAAGTGACTAGTTGAATCCTTTGGTCGACTGATCAGTCTTAGCTCACCATTGTGCATGGGCACTGACGTAAAATGGAAATACGATCGTTGGACTCCCTCTGGGGTATTCTCCCGTAACCGGACTCCCTCTGGGCCTTCTCCCTCACGATATTTCCAAAAATCATATATCATATTTTCTTTGTCACAGTAAATTCACATCCTTCAAAATATTATTCGTTCTTTTTTAATCATAAAATAACGCGTCCTTTTCAAATTCGTAAAATATCATTTTAACAGCATAAATTGTACAGCTTTATTATAAATCATAAAATCTCAAATTTTCCTCATAAACATTTTAAAATATCATTTAGCATGTGTTATGATTCTTCGGGACACTTCCAACCCTTTTCTTACTACCCAAGTGTAAAATGATCGTTTTGCCATTGGACCCTAAAATTCTCGATTTTGATTTTTTCTCACTTTTATTGACTCGAGAATATCCCTAATAATTATTTAAGCTTAAATTTTACTTTAATATTTTTATTAACATAAACTCCGGCTTTTTGAATTAATTCCTTAATTATTAAACCGTGAAGCGTTTACTTTTCGAATGAATTCAAATTTAAATATTTAAACATGAAATTTTCCTTCCTAAAATACCCTCGTGAGCCACGAGCCACCCCCGTGGACCCACGGTTCTAGACCCTTCCCTTATAAACCCAAAATTCGAACCCTAGCCTATCTGCATTGAACTACGTCTCAAATCCATCGAGCCACCACCAAGCCATGATGGACCAGACCCTCACCCGTGCCTCCTGGACCCTTACTGACCTAGCCTAACCCAGTACACCAGCCCCTAGCCACCAGCCCAAGCCGTGCGCTCCCTTCCTTGGTTCCCTCGACCGCGACCATTTCCTACCTAGCCACCACGAGCCACCACTGCACCAAACCCCAGCCTCGACCCTGAACCGTCATCCCTAGATCCTACTGCACCAGCCTAGCCAGCGTTAGCCGAGCCACGAGCCATACCTTCAGAATCCGCACCTACGCGTGCATGGGAAGAGTCCTTGCACTTGAGGACTCTTCCTTACTAGCTGTCCATGAGTCCTAGCCATGCTAGGACTCTTCCTAACACTAAAACACGTCTAGCATGGCCCTGCCCAAGCCCTGGCCGAGCTGCATGCAAATTCCCCACCTAGCCGAACCCAAACACTACGAAACCAATGAGGAAACCATAGGTCTCCTCCTTCCTTGGCCAACTCGATTCCAGCCTTCGTGTGGTCCCTTAACGACTCTTTTCCTAGCCCTTAAACACATCTATTGGCAGCGTGTCCTAGGAATTCATAACTGTTTTTCAAACAAGCATAAAATTGTCAAAACATTGAAAATATTCGTCAATACGTTAAGCGACTTTAACTTAATTATTTTTCATGCTAAAATAAACAAAACATGCGTAATATGGTTGTTGGAATCTTAAGTTTCGGAGTTTGACGAATTGAGCATGAAAATATTGCAGAATTGA
The DNA here is from genome assembly GCF_022965805.1 of Primulina eburnea. Classification (NCBI taxonomy): domain Eukaryota; kingdom Viridiplantae; phylum Streptophyta; class Magnoliopsida; order Lamiales; family Gesneriaceae; genus Primulina; species Primulina eburnea. The sequence continues at coordinate 37,648,756 of NC_133107.1, read as the reverse complement.
TCGAGTCAACTGAATGTAACTGAACTGAAAACACGTAACTGATAGTTGCCCGAACTGATAATTAATGCGCTAAGTATCGAAGGCAACTGAACTGATAAAAGCTAACTGAAGCTGTGTAGTCAACTGGATGATTAGTTAAGACTGATCAGTTATAAAGTCAGTTAATCTAGTCGTTTATAAAGTCAGCTGATAAATCAGCTTGAACACATCATCAGTTAAATAGCGTAGCCAACAACCGTCAAATTGTACAAGAGCGGTCTGCAACTTATAGTGGGAGCGTCGCATATCAGAGTGCCACAACGTACGATTGTCAAAAGAATGATGACGTGTCTAGACAGGACAAATAAACGGATATATTCATTTAAAGGCATTCCATGTTACCATTGAGAGCAAAGCCTATAAATAGCCGAGAAGATGAGCTAAGAAGAAGAGATAAAAAACCAGTTAGAAAGCTTACAACAAGTTACGAGCAAATCATTCTCAGTTACAAAAGCTCACGCTTATCATACACATTCATAGCTTTCAGGCTATAATTCGAGCTTTAGCACAAACACTTATTGTCGTAATATTTGATCTTTTTAGAGATCAGTTGTGCTTAGAAATTACATCAGTTGCGTACTGATAAAAGTGTATAGATACTAAGAGTTTCAGTTTGGCAGTGTTAAGTCTAAACTGAAGTGGGTTATTACAGTTGCTGTAATTAATCATAGCCTTTCAGTGAATATCTTATCCTCGAGATAGAAGAGGTGAAGTAAGAGCATTTAAAGTCTCCGAACATCCATAAATATTTGTGTTCTTTATTCTTCAAAGTATTCAATATGTCCTTCAGTTATTTCCGCACTACTTCAGTTAACTGATTGACATAGACTTCAAGATTCATGAATTTAGTTTACCACTAAACTGATTCAATCCTTTGAAAAGATAACAAGTGGAATCAAAGCAGTTTGAATCTTGTTTCTGAATACTTTTCATATATAAATCTTATTACCATTTCTTCTTTCAATAAGATCTCAATGTTTTCCAGAGAGGAATTTGACGATTGGAAGATAAAAATTCAGGATCATTTAGCTGCACAAGATGATGATATATGGTATGTCAAAACTGACAGACCAATGAGAATATTGAAAGCTAACACTGCCATTGCAATAAATGATGGAGCACGCCATCGAATCGACAAAAAAAGTGAAGAGTGGACAACAAAAGATAAAAGGAAAGCCAACCTGGATAATGTGGCTAAAGACATTCTGTACAAGACTTTGGACAAGATTACTTTCAGTAAGATAAAGATGTGCAGAACAACAAAAGAGATTTGGGAGAAGTTGATCCAGTTATGCGAGAGAAATGAGCAGACAAAAGAAAATAAACTCTCAGTCGTAGTTCAGAAGTTTGACAATATTAAAATGAAGACTGGAAAGTCTATGAACGAATACGATGAACGTGTAAGAAATATTATAAATGAACAGGATGCACTTGGAAAAGTGTATTCAAACAAAGAAGTTTCTCTGAAGGTGGTTCGGATGTCAAGACCATGGCCATGAGAGAGTCGAAGGACCTGAACAAGGTTGAATTACATGAATTATTTGCTGATCTCAAAGCTTATGAGTTTGAATTGCAGACAAGAGAAGGAGAGCCTTCCACACCAGCAGTTACAGCTGCTTTAAGTGCCATCAAACTGGAAACAACTGGTTCATTTGAGAAAACTGCAGAACAACTAAGTAATAACGCGATGTCATTATTTGTCAAAGAATTTGGAAAATTCATGCGAAGAAACCAAGGTTCTTTCCAAAGGCCATATCAGATGAACAATTCAAATGAAGAACCAAACTCTTGCTACAACTGTGGCAAGACATGCCATTTTATTGCTGACTGTCCTAAGCCAAATAAGGACAACAGACATTCAACTGAAAAAGGGAAGAAATCAGTTGAATACAAAATAAGAGATAAGAATGATAAGAGATCATTCAAGAAGATGCATGAAGTCCTGCTAGCTGAAGAAAGCAAATCAAAATGGGCAGATACTGACAATGAAGAGTCAGAAGCTGAGAGCTTGAGCAGCTCCAGTAATGATTAAGAAACAAAATGCTTAATGGCAAATGATGCAGAGCTTGAAGTGAACATGTATTTGATTTCAGTTTTACTGACTTTACACGAGAAGAACTCATTTCCACACTACATGACATGGTAAATGAGTATCACAAACTTGCTCTTTCATTCAAGAAATCTAAAGCCAAGCAAACAGATCCCCAAGACAACAAAACTGAAACTGATAAGTCAGTTGAATTGTTAGTCTAAGGAGGGAGATTGCAAAACAAAAAGTAAAAATGATAGAAAACCAATCCTTGATTCAGCAGTTAAAAACTGAAATTTAAAAAAAAAACCGATATGATTCAAGCATGGAGCTAGTCATTAGTCACGCTGACTGAAATGTAGGGTTTACAATAATCAGTTGCCGATAAACTGGTTTGGACTTTAATATCATTAATGAAACCTCTGCAAGTGATACAATGCCAAAGTTGACTGAGCACAAAGGGAAACATATCAACTTTGTGAAGTCAACTTTGGTACATGAATTTTCTGAACCAATTAAACCTATTGTCCAACCGATTGAACACAAGAAAAAAGCTAAACGGTTTGGAATTGGATATAGTCCTGAGAGTTCAACTTATTGGAAAAGCTGGTAATCTAAGCGGTTCAGCTACATAAATCAGTACTCTAAGAATGTCTATTACAATTACTACAACTGTAAGCCAGTTCAGAAGAGATATCGAATGAACAATCAGTTGAAAAAGGTTACAAATCATATTGTCTCTTCTGCACACAACACACCTAACACACACAAGCGGGGGAAAATGATTTGGAACACATCAACTGGAAAGTGAGTTAGACTGATCCAATTCTGGGCTCCTAAAAGACTAATCAGTTTAGGACCCAAATAGATGTGAGTACCAAGATTATTCATTGTGTGTCATTGCAGGTGACAGGTACATCAAAGAAAGAATCAATTTGGTACTTAGATAGTGCATGCTCGCGACACATGACAGGGGATGCTGATTTGCTATCCCAACTGATCAAATATTCTGGTCAAAACATCAGTTTTTTAAACAACTATAAAGGTAGAACTGTGGGTAAGGGTAAGCTTATCTATGGTAACATTATTATTAATGATGTCTTACTTGTTGATAATTTAAACTATAACTTGATTTGTAGAACCCGTAAATTGGACTGCGTATAAGCCATGCATAATTCTAGTATTTAAAATTAAAATGATTTTTATAGCATGAGTATTTAAATTTTTTTCTTTAAATTTATTTATTTTACGCAGTAGTTTAATTGTTATCTTTTCAGTTAAATAAGTGAGGCCGGACCGGAGATGGAGTATTGCAATAACTTAATAAAGACTTATTTAAGTAGTGGTAATTTAGCATGTTAGTAAATATAATTTAAAAATTTGGCATGTATGCAAGTTATTAAACTTCTTTGTTATTTTATATAATTGTTTTTAAAGCATTAAATGCATGTTTATTATATTAATTGGCGTTTAATTATTTTTATGCATTTCATGCATAATTCATGCACGATAAGAGTTAATTCATGAAATGTTATAAGTTCATGCATTAGGGTTTCTAAGTGCATTTCACGCTCGAACGAGGAACGGAGACCGGAGAATTTTCAGGAAAATTAATTTATTACCCGATTTATTTTTATAAATTAATTTAAAGCATTTTTAAGTGCATTTTTCAAAAATAGGAATTTTTGGGTATTTTTACCCGCAGTATTTTAATTTTGAACGGTACACAAATTTTATCGAATCGAGGGACTTTTTAAGGATCGGCTAATATTTTAAAAAATCTTTCCAACTCGTAATATTTTTCGGAAGAGTGTTTGGGTCTAATGGGCCTACCCATTAGTTTATTGGGCTTAAAACCTTTTAATTAAATGCATTTTTATGGCAATGAACTAATTATTATCTATGTATATTGGGCCCTAATCACCCAATTAAATCTAAACCTAATTTTTATCGCCCAACCAGCCGACAACCATTCAGAACTCGTCCCTCCCCTCGAGTTCAGAGCTTCTCTTCGAGGAAAACTTTGGTGGTCACGTATCCTTGCAAAGCAAACTTCTTCCGGGTCCTTTGTCTCGTTCTTGCACTCCAAAACACCACAGGCACGCTCGCAACCTCCTTTCTGCATCACGCATGTTATCTTACTGTTGTGTATGTGTATTTGCATTTAAAACTCTCGATCCAAGCATGTGTAGAGAGGATTAGTGGATTTTTCATGGGTTTATTGCATTCTTTCATTTCTGCTCACTTCTCAAGTTTTTCTGAATTTGATGCCAAGGGGCTGCGATCCTTGCGTGTTTAAGGGCTGCAGGTGGTGTCAAGAGGTGAGCTTGGGTTTTAGTTTGATTGTTGGATGCTGCAAGGAAAGGGCCGAGTCGAGGGTTACTTTGAGGAGTGGGCTCGGTTCATGCATAGCGGGAGGGAAGAGTGTGATGCATGGAAGTTTAGGTGTGAGTTATTTGAGTCCTGGAGAGCCTAGAGTAGCTGAGATGTGATTGGTGGAGGGCTGTTTTCGGTGGAGGAGGTCTAGCACTAAAGTTTAAAGGGATGAGTATGGGTAACGTGTCTTGTTGGGAGGTATTAGAATCAAATAACATGCTGGATTATCAGCCGTAAGCTTAAGGGGCTGAGGTGAAAATTTTAGGAGCTTTTAAGTGTTTTTAAGTATGGTAAAGAGTTGGGAAAGTTTTAGTTAATTTCGGTTCGATTCGGGTTAAAATCGGGACTCCGATTCAAGTTTTTAAAACGAATCAATTAATTTCTGATTTTTTTGGCTTGGGTTTACGTCTAGGAACGCTTTTAAAAATGTTATAGGACATTTTAAAAAGTTTGGTAAGCTTCGGGTCAATTTTAGATGTCCAGGGTTGAAACGACAATTTTTGGGTTTATAGGGGCAAAATGGTCATTTTACACCCGGGGTGAGATTTTGGTCTTAGCAGCGCCCTGAGCACAAATCATGATATTTTTAAATTTTCATGCATCACGTTTACGATTTTTACGCTAGTATAATAATTATGGTGCATGATTGGTTTAAAGGGATTAAGAGAGAAAAAGTGAGAAAGTGAAGAGCACTCCGTCTCCGCCGCGCCGCGTCGTTATTTCGTTTGTTTTCTGTCAAAACAAACCAAGGCATGTTTATATCTTCTTTCACTCTTCAATCAAGCCATATAGGTATTTTTAAATATCACAAGTACATGATTTTAATGCAAGAAGATCGAAATTGTACATATAGGGCAGGGACCAGTGAGCCAGCTCGAGTCGGCAGTAGTGGAATCCGAGGACCTCATTTACTGCAATTAACATTTTTTTTATGCTCAAACATTTTATCAGTGTTGGATTACTTTAAATAATTTCTTCCGCTGCAAATTTTCAACATTAAACTTGATTTATCAATTTAGTTCGTGAATGAGGCAATTTTGATTATTTTTAAAAAAAAATTTAATTTTTCCGAAAATTTTCAAACATGAATTTTCGGGCCGTTATAGCTGGTATCAGAGCAATGATTCTGTAAAGGGTTGTACTACTAATGACCACGAAAAGCTCATGAAGTCACGCCTTTGGTCTGTAAGGTTACATTTACGCATTTTATTTAAAGCATGAATTATTTTAAACAGCATGTTTCCTTGAAATATTTTACGTTCAGATTTTAATTGTTTATTGTTTATTTAAATTTAAAAATAAATTATGGAATTATGCATGTTGGTTACGTATGGGTTACATGTTTGGAACAATATTCTTCCTAGACGCCTTGTTTAGCGCGCGAGGGATGATGAGCGCCGTCATGAGAACGGTGAGCACCAGAGGCAGGAGAGAAATGCACCTCCATCCCCATCGGACATAAATAAGAATTTTGCTTTTGTGCATTAGGAGAGGTCGTAAATTATTTGACTATATTAATTTTTGGATTAGTAGTACTGATGTTCTACTTATGGGTCATAAGTTAAACTTAAAAATTATGAATGTTTTCAGGACTTATAGAATTTGTAAGAAATTAATGATGGTTCGTGGTTGCTAGTTGAATTAAATTTTTGAGGATTCCATGTAAAGATTAATGATTCGAAAACTATGACGATATTTGGAAGTATAAAACGTAGAATTTATTTAGGATACATGCTCTACCTAGTTAGATTGCATGAATTGATAATTTTAAGGACCTAAATGTAATAACCAATGATTTGAGGACTTAGGTTCAAAAATAAAAATCTAAGGGACTATTTCCGAATTTACCAAATTTTGGGATTAAATTTCGAGTTCGAGAATTTAAAAGTTTAATGAGATAAAGATGGAAAATTTTATGGGGACAATGATGCAAATTTCGAAGAGTTGTAGGGCCAAAATGTAAATTTGGAGAACTGTAAGGCCAGAGTGCAAGTTTCAAGATTTTAAGGATTTAATTGCGAACTTTTGAGGGACACTTGGGCTTTTAAGTATTTATAGAAATGTAAGACGCGTGATGGTAGTTAATTTTGGGTTTAATAAACTTAAGACTATTGAACCTTATGATACGGGAAATCTATAAAATGAAATTGGGAATACTGATGACTCATGGGTAATTGTGGAATTTTTGAGATTTAGGGGAAAAAAATTTTGGATGATATTCGAGGAAAGTATGAATTAATTTTACAATTTTAAGAAATTTGAGAACTTATTTAGTAGTAAGTGAGAATTGAACGGTTTGAATGGTATGAATTTTCGGTTATTTAGGCTCGAAGGGAAATATAGAATATTTAGATATTTGGGTTATAATGTTATAATGAATGGTAACCAAGGACATTGTAGGATGAATCAATCTTAGGCGTGAAAACTTAAGCGTTAGTGAAATAATGTTGTGGAAAATTAAGAATTTAAAGTGATGACGATTTAGGTAAATTTGATCGGTTAGTTAAGTTATAAGGATAAACATTGAGTTAGTAAATTTTTGGGAACATAAGTTTGATGCGTCACAATTTTTAGTCATGATCTTAACAGTTAAGATTATACCTTGTGAGAATTAAATTTTTTTAGGAAAGTTGGGTACGATGATGGTTAGTTTAATTGGTAGACGCATGTGAGAGGTGAGGTAGACACTTGGTTTTAAGAAATTTTTTATAGTAATTGAGAAACTTGAGAATAAGTGAATATGTGTGTTTGGATTATGTTATCATACTATTTGGGTCGCGTAAGCTTGAATTTTAAGTTTATGAAATAGGTGTTCGTACAAAAATTTTGGGTGAAATAAAAACCAAAGGAAAAGAGTTGTGTTCATCATAGGTTATCAATGAACGAATATGAAGATTTTTATCGAGTAAGAAATCTAAAATCTTGATATGGAGATTCTAGAATTCTATGGGTTATAAGGAAAATTTGTTTATTAAAGTTGGTCTAATGCTACCATCTATGGGTTATAAGGAAAATTTGTTTATTAAAGTTGGTCTAATGCTACCATGGGCTAACTTATTAAGTTTATATGCTAGAATTAAGTAAGCATTAAGGATATATAAGAATGCGACACTTGTTCCAATGAGGAAGTTCAGAGTCCTAGGCCTCAACTAGATTGTAATTGGGGAGAGGATAGTTTGAGCAGGTAATTGATGCGAGAAGTTTTATTATTAAGGTAGAAGGTCGATGTTGTATAATTGAGTTTTTATGGATTAACGTTATTCGAGGTTTAAGATTTACCACAATGTCACATCCGGGATGCACTTGTCAATAATAAGTTACGTAAGTTTAGTGCCGTAAGATAAAGATTCGATTCAAGGATCTTATGCTAATATTATTATGGGGTGAGATAAGGTAACTTTTAAGTGCTTTACTAAGATCTCCTAAGTCGAACTGCATGAATGCCAATACGTGGACTTGAAGCTTTAACATATTTTGAGTTCAATAAAGTTAAGAAGGGATGCTGTTAAGAATTCAATATTGGAATATAATAGGTCAACGAACATCTTGGGTATATTATAAGGAGAGTAAGACGCGTTAAATTTGGACATCCATCTCTAGTATGAAGAATTGCGGGATAAGTCAAAAAATTCGGGGCTATAGTTGAATAGAACTAAGTCACCATAAGTTGTTTTAAGTGCGATTCACAAACGAATAATTTTGGTAGACAAATTTATTTAGGATTGAGGAGACGTAAGGACAGCTTAATATTTATCTTATCAGAGTAGCGCATCGGAAGCGTGTATTATTAAGATTCTAGAATTAAGAGTCTAAACTTTTTGTTTATCCAGGATAAGCGAATTTCGAGGACGAAATTTCGTTTAAGGGGGGAGGATTGTAGAACCTGTAAATTGGACTGCGTATAAGCCATGCATAATTCTAGTATTTAGAATTAAAATGATTTTTATTGTATGAGTATTTAAATTATTTTCTTTAAATTTATTTATTTTACGCAGTAGTTTAATTGTTATCTTTTCAGTTAAATAAGTGAGGCCGGACCGGAGATGGAGTATTGAGATAAATTAATAAAGACTTATTTAAGTAGTGGTAATTTAGCATGTTAGTAAATATAATTTAAAAAGTTGGCATGCATGCAAGTTATTAAACTTCATTGGTATTTTATTTAATTGTTTTTAAAGCATTAAATGCATGTTTATTTTATTAATTGGAGTTTAATTATTTTTATGCATTTCATGCATAATTCATGCACGATAAGAGTTAATTCATGAAATGTTATAAGTTCATGTATTAGGGTTTCTAAGTGCATTTCACGATCGAACGAGGAACGGAGACCGGAGAATTTTCAGGAAAATTAATTTATTACCCGATTTATGTTTATAAATTAATTTAAAGCATTTTAAAGTGCATTTTTCAAAAATAAGAATTTTTGGGTATTTTTACCCGCAATATTTTAATTTTGAACGGTACGCAAATTTTATCGAATCGAGGGACTTTTTAAGGATCGGCTAATATTTTCAAAAATCTTTCCGACTCGTAATATTTTTCGGAAGAGTGTTTGGGTCTAATGGGCCTGCCCATTAGTTTATTGGGCTTAAAACCCTTTTAAAACTTTTAAAATGCATTTTTATGGCAATGAACTAATTATTATCTATATATATTAGGCCCTAATCACCCAATTAATCCTAAACCTAATTTTTATCGCCCAACCAGCCGACAACCATTCAGAACTCGTCCCTCCCCTCGAGTTCAGAGCTTCTCTTCGAGGAAAACTTTGGTGTTCACGTATCCTTGCAAAGCAAACTTCTTCCGAGTCCTTTGTCTCGCTCTTGCACTCCAAAACACCACAAGGCACGCTTGCAACCTCCTTTCTGACGCATGTTATATTACTGTTGTGTATGTGTGTTTGCATTTAAAACTCTCGATCCAAGCATGTGTAGAGAGGATTAGTGGATTTTTCATGGGTTTATTGCATTCTTTCATTTCTGCTCACTTCTCACGTTTTTCTGAATTTGATGCCATGGGGCTGCGATCCTTGCGTGTTTAAGGGCTGCAGGTGGTGTCAAGAGGTGAGCTTGGGTTTTATTTTGATTGTTGGATGCTGAGAGGAAAGGGCCGAGTCGAGGGTTACTTTGAGGAGTGGTCTCGGTTCGTGCATAGCGGGAGGGAAGAGTGTGATGCATGGAAGTTTAGGTGTGAGTTACTTGAGTCCATGAGAGCATAGAGTAGCTGAGATGTGATTGTGGAGGGCTGTTTTCGGTCGAGGAGGTCTAGCACTAAAGTTTAAAGGGATGAGTAAGGGTATTCGTGTACCAATTTTGTTGATTTATTTAGATTAAATATATTATGATAGCACAACACATCTAATCTATGCTACTCGTGTACCAATCATTCATGACAATTACGGATAACTGCATTCATGGTTAGCAGTAGAAAATAATATATCAAATTAAATTGTCAGATTAATCGATATACAATATTCATAAAATTAAACCATAAATCGACAAATACTTGGAATAACAAGCATGTTAAATCTGAGAACGAATACCTCACAGTGATAAATTAAACAGTAAAAATAACCCTTAATTCAGACTAAAAAATTAGCCAAGCATGGCTCGGTTTACCATCCCCATAAAAATAAATAAAGAAAAGAAAAGTACTAGAGCCGTGGAGAAAATCGGACAGAAAATCCTGTGTCTTTTTCTTCTCTTCACCTGTGATGATGGTGAAAGGAATTGTGAGTTGTTGGTTATTGGAGAATGTTCGGAGATTTATTTCTTGATTCTACCGCCTCTCTCTCCTTTTTCACGTTTTGTAGCTTATCAAAAGAAAGAAAAATGGGCCCAAAACATAAAAAAAAAAAAAAACCTAAAATAAAACCTAATCCCTAAAAATTAAAAGATACTAAGAAATATCAAATATCCACTAAAAATATAGAGTTTTTTTTATGGAAAAAACTCTATCTTGTATTTTTTTTCCTTGATATAAAAATTCCTTATCTCACTAGGCAGCCGAAGAGTAGTCACAAGGTGTGATCACACCTTATCCAAAAACCACTTCTGAATTTTTCTGTTCAAGTCTTCCACTAAGATCATATCGACAACTTTAATTGTGATATAAAATCATCTTTTTTAGCCCAGATTTATAGCATGAACAGAAAAATTCCTCCTACAATAAAATCGCACAAAAATGTGTCAATTAAGTACGTTGGAAGTGGTAACAATGAGAGATATGACAACACAAATGCAAACTATTATGAGCCTATCAAGTTCAACAAACACACGTAAACTGTTAAGAACTCAACTGATGACATCATTATAACTGGTAATAAGTGTGGTAACGCTTATAAGTTTAGTTGGACTAATCAACCAAAATGCACCAGTTTGTTTTGTAGCTTCTAAATCTTCTAAAAACTGGTTATGGCATAAAAGGTTGAACCACTTAAATTTCAATTCCATCGCTCATCTGAGTAACCATGATCTTGTAACTGGTCTGCCTAAAATTGATTTTTCAAAATATAAAATTTGTTCATCATGTCAGTTTTGTAAACAAGTAAGATCTTCCTTCAAAAACAAGGGTAGTAAATCTTCCAACAGATGCTTAGAACTGTTACATATGGATCTTTTTGGTCCTATACCAGTCATGAGTTTAAGGAGAATGAAATACACCCTGGTAGTTGATGATTTTTCAAGATTTACCTGGGTCATTTTTCTCAAATCAAAAGACCAAACTGCTGCACAACTGATTAAGCTTTTCAAAAGATTATTAAATGAAAAATCAATTGGAATTGAAAGAATAAGGTCTGATCGAGGGACTGAATTTGTCAATCAAAATCTTTCTCAATTTTTAGAAAATACTGGAACTAAGCATGAGTTCTCAGCAGCTAGAACACCTCAACAAAATGGTGTAGCTGAAAGAAAAAATCGAACTCTTAAAGAAGCATCTAGAACGATGCTTGCTGATTCCGGTATATCACAAATATTTTGGGCAGATGCAGTAAACACTGCGTGTTATACTCAGAACAGATCAATGATTAATAAAAATCATTTGAAAACACCGTATGAGATCTGGCATGGGCAGAAAAGTGTGGTGACCTACTTCAGAATATTTGGCTGCAGATGTTTTATTCACGATAATGGCAAAAATCATTTGAAAACTTTTGATGCTAAATCTGCAGAAGGAATATTTCTGGGTTATTAATCAGTTAGTAAAGCTTATAGAGTATTTAATAAATGTACATTGAATGTTGAAGAATCAATTCATGTTGTCTTTGATGAAACTGCTCTAACTGATAAGCCAACTGATCCAGTTGAGCTAACTGATCGCTTTACAGAAATCAGTTTGGAGGATGATAGTGTAGAAGAAGTTCACATCAATCGAAACATCCTTCAAACATCGGAACCAGAAGTAGTGGATCAAGCAGTTGAACAATAAATAATTCCTAACAATCAGTTGGTGGGACAACACGATGATATCCAAATGCCAACTGAAACTATAGCAACTGAAACTAAAAGAGATATTCAGTTACAAACTGAACCAGTTGCTGATGTCGATCCAGCTAATCCCAACTACAAATGGAACAAATCACACCCACAAGAATTGGTGATAGGTAATCCATCTGATCCCGTAAGAACTAAAAAACAAATTTTTAATTTATTTGTTCATTCAGCTTTTGTTTCCCAATTGGAACAGAAGAAAACTGATGAAGCTCTAGCTGATTCTAACTGGATAAATGCTATGAAAGAAGAGATAAATCAGTTTACCCATAACAATGTCTGGAACTTAGTTCCAAGACCAATTTCAAAAACTATTATAGGTACAAAGTGGTTATACAGGAACAAACTTAACGAGGATGGTTCAGTTGTGCGCAATAAAGCGAGACTGGTAGCACATGGATATAGGCGAGAAGAAGGAATCAATTATGATGATACATATGCACTAGTTGCACGACTGGAAGCAATCAGAATATTCCTCGCCTTTGCTTACTTCAAAGATTTCAAAGTGTACCAGATGGATGTTAAAAGCGCATTTCTGAATGGTCAGCTGCAGGAAGAAGTCTACGTTGAACAACCACTAGGTTTTGTAAATCACTGTCTTCCTGATCATGTTTATCACCTGAACAAAGCTTTGTATGGTCTCAAACAAGCTCCCAGAGCTTGGTATGAGACTTTATCAAAATTTTTAACTAATCATGATTTCACTGTTGGCATAGTGGATAAAAATTTGTTCAAATTTACTAATAATAATCATATTTTACTCGAGCAAATTTATGTTGATGATATTATTTTTGGGTCAACTAACCGCAAATTATGCGAGAAGTTTTCCAAGTTAATGCAGGATAAATTTGAGATGAGTATTATGGGTGAATTGACGTTCTTTCTTGGACTGCAAGTGTAGCAACTAGAAACTGGTACTTTTATCAGTCAGACAAAATATACGAAGGAACTGCTGAAGAAATTTGGCATGGAGACATGTTCAGCTGCAAATACTCCCATGAGTTCATCGATTAAATTAGATAATATGAAGGGGGAATATATGTTGAGACGGCACTCTACAGAGGTTTAATAGGTTTTTTATTGTACCTAACTGCTAGTCGTCCTGATATTGTGTTTGCTATTTGCATGTGTGCTAGATTTCAGGCATATCCTAAACAATAGCATTTTTCAGCTGCCAAACGCATTTTAAAATATCTTAAATTAAAGGCGCACAAAATATGGGATTATGGTATCCTAAAGACTCATCTCTCAATCTAGTTGGCTATTCAGATGCATATTATGCAGGATGTAAGCTTGATCAAAAAAGCACCAGTGGATCATATCAGTTTCTAGGAAACCGACTGATTTCATGGTTCAGCAAGAAGCAAACATCCATAGCAACTTCCACAACTGAAGCAGAATACCTTGCTGCTAGAAGATTATGTGCCCAACTACTCTGGATTCAGCAACAACTGAAGGATTATGGAGTCATTGCAGAAGAATAACAATTTTTTTTTGATAATACAAGAACTATTGCGATTACATACTGTGGGGACCCGGACGCTAATCAAGTTCTTAATCATCATTGGGACTAATTAATCGATTATAAAACAGGGTCTAAAAATTTTTCTTTTTAAAATGCAGAACGTAGTGAAATCAAGACATATATACATATCAGTATATATAAAATACAAGTCCTGTATCATAAACATTTATTCAAACTAGAGTTTAACAACTAATATCAAGTGTCCAAACCCTATCTCAGATCAAAGTCCGAAGTCTCCACTCTAACTCGATCTCTCCTCATCTCCTCGACCCTGAACCTGTCCCACCTGTTGTCAAGTACACATATAGACAAGACAACAGCCGGATAATTCCGGTGAGAATATAATCCCAGTATAAATCAACGAAACATGCAATCATATAAACAAATATAAAGCATGTAATCAGGTAACACATATATGTAACAAAGTATGAAATATAATCAATATCAAACTGTCGACAATACTCGTAGCTACATCATTCAGACTAGACTCAATCCTAGTCTAGGGATCCCGATTCCAGAAGTTGGCATGCATATATCGACTAACAGTAATAGAAAAGACTCCAGTTCTATCCACGCCGATATGGTATCGATCAACAGTAATAGAAAAGACTCAAGTTCTATTCACATCGATACGGTATCGATTACCAGTAATAGAGGAAGCTATTATTCTATCCACATCAATATAGTACCGATTAACAGTAATAGAAGCAACTCTAATTCTATCCACATCGATATGACATCGATTAACAGTAATAGAAGAGCTACTAATCTATCCACATCGATACAATACTGATCAACAGTAATAGAAAAAGCCACCATCCTATCCACATCGATAGCCAAACATCCAGTGACAGTCTTTGGCACATCCGCCAATACACCATCTTATGACATCGTGCAATGTGCCCGTGGTGATCCCACCACTAACGGCACTTCTGTCATAAGATTACCCTTCTAATACCTGTAATCTATAACTCAAGAAAACAAGTATATCAATCAATCAATGCAAATATCAATGCAATAAAGTAAAGTATGTGATTTAGGGAAACCCAAGTCTAAACCGACTCAAGTCCATCTCCCAATACCACATTGACTTATACCTTTCTTTCGTCGGTTTCTAGCTCAGTCGAAGTCCTGAACTCACAGTCTGTCTGGCAATGACAATATCAATAATTTCATGTCAATATACCTTTCAAATCAATAACAATCTGATCAATCTTGATTTAATTCAAAATCAACAGCATAATGGTACAAACTCAGTATCCCCGTCAATACCATATCACCAGAAAACAGTTACAATCCATAACCCATATCCAATACAATCCGTAATTCAACCGTATTTCAAATCTGTCCGGTATAAATCAATATACCCCAGAAAATTCATGACAATTCCATAATCAGTCCGTTTTCTGATCTGACTTCGATTCTACGATGTCTAACATGTCTAGAACATCATATATGAATTATATCAAATTCCTACAACATCATCTTTCAAAACATGCCAAAACGTAGGAAAACTTACGTCCAATTGCAGCTCTCGTCGAGAGGAGTACGGTACTGTGTCCGGATTTAAATTCTGATAACCGAATTTGCCAAAATCGCAATTATACAGTACGAATAACTTTGAGGGAATTTGCTTTGGAGTTCTCGATTCTTTCTTATGAAGTTTGAGGGAAATAACATTATATATTTGCATGCAAGGACAAGTGTCATATTCAAGTCCAATTTGCACTTTAGCCCCTGAAGTCTTCACTATTTTCAATTTGGTCCTGAAAACTCTTTTTAATTCTATTTCAATCCTAATTAATTACAAACATCATGTAATTTAATTCATCATTCCAAAATTCGTAATTTAAATAATCTCGGATTAAAGTGATATAATCTCGGGCCTTACAATTCTCCCCTCTGAGACATGATTTCGTCCTCGAAATCTCAAGCAATCATATCCCAGGCAATCAACTCAGAAATAACAGAAACTGAAATAGTAAACTCACATCAGTGGAATAATTCTGGGAATTCCTGTCTCATATCTGATTCATTCTCCCAAGTAGCTTCTTCAATGTCGTGACGAGTCCACTGGACTTTCACAAGTGGGATGGTCTTCATTCTGAGCTGTTTTTCTTTACGATCGATAATCCGGATCGGTTTCTCGACATAACTCAATGTCTCATCCAGCTTGGTCTCGTCTGGCTGAATCACATGAGAATCATCAGGGAGATACTTCTGTAGCATCGATACATGAAAAACATCATGTATCCCAGATAATGAAGGCGGCAAGGCCAGTCGATAGGCACGATCTCCTATCTTTTCAAGAATTTCATAAGGACCAACATATCGTGGAGACAATTTCCTTTCTTGCCAAATCTGACAACACCTCTGAAAGGAGAAATCTTCAGGAATACTCGGTCTCCTGCCTCAAATACCAACGGTCGTCGTCGAAGGTTGGCATATTTGGCTTGTCTGTCCTGAGCCTTCATTTTCTTCTGGATAAGTTTCACTTTTTCAGTCATATCTCTGATCATGTCAGGTCCAGTCTCAGGAACTTCAGAGATATCATCCCAGTACAGAGGGGATCGACACTTCTTTCCGTACAACGCTTCAAATGGTGCCATTTCAATACTCGTTTGATAGCTGTTGTTGTACGAAAACTCACAAAGAGGCAATGCATCTTGCCAATTAGTGCTGAAATCAAGCACTACAGCTCTCAACATATCTTCCAATGTCTGTATCGTACGCTCTGACTGTCCGTCAGTCTGTGGATGATATGCGGTACTAAGATGTAATTTCGTACCAAGAGCTTGTTGCAGGCTCTGCCAGAAGTGCGATGTAAATCGAGGATCACGATCTGAAACAATCGACTTCGGCACTCCATGCAATCTAACCACTTCTCGGATATAAACATCAGCCATCTGGTCATATCGGTAGGTCATCTTGTATGGAATAAAACAAGCAGATTTGGTCAATCGATCAATCACGACCCAAATCGCATCACAACCTTGGGAGGATCTCGGTAACTGTGTCACAAAATCCATAGAAATGTGATCCCATTTCCATTCAGGAATGGACAAACTCTGTAACAATCCTCCTGGTTTCTTTCTTTCAGCCATCACCTGTTGTCAATTCAGACGCTTGGCTACAAATTTAGTCACATCAGACTTCATTTGTTTCCACCAATACTGTGCCTTTAAATCATTGTACATTTTTCTGCCACCAGGATGAATGCTAAAAAGACTGTTGTGCGCTTCTGTCAGTATTCGCTGTCTCAAATCCGAAACATTCGGCACAACAAGACGATTATTCACATACAAAATGCCATTTCTCACCTGATATTCCGATCGATGTCCAGCTCTAACCATAGCAATCGACTTCTGTATATTCTGATCACCTTTCTGAGCTTCTTTAATTCTCAAAAGTAGCTCTGGTTCAGCCCGAACAGCACATAATCTCATGGGTTTCTGATCTGTCTCAAATACTAATCCAGACAAACAACAGTCTTCTATCAAATTCGAAACACCTATCGTCGATAAGGATAGTACACATACCTTTCAACTCAGCGCATCTGCTGCTGCGTTGGATTTCCCTGGATAATATTTGATTTCACAATCAAAGTCTTTCAGCAAATCCAGCCATCTCCGTTGTCTCATATTCAGCTCTGATTGCGAAAACAGATATTTCAAGCTTTTGTGATCCGAATAGATTTCGAATTTCTCACCGTAGAGGTAATGTCGCCATATCTTCAAAGCAAAGACTATGGCTGCCAATTCAAGATCATGAATTGGGTAACGAGTTTCATGGGGTTTCAGCTGTCTCGAGGCATAAGCAATCACATGCCCCTGCTGCATCAATACACAACCCAATCCTCGGTGAGATGCATCAAAATAAACGACAAATCCACCAGTGCCTGAAGGAATCGTCAACACAGGCGCACTGGTCAACCTCTTTTTCAATTCAAGAAAACTTGATTCACAGTCTTCTGTCCACACAAATGGAGCATTCTTCTGAGTCAACTGTGTAATCGGTTTGGCAATACTCGAAAAATCTTTAATAAATCGACGATAATATCCTGCCAAACCCATAAAACTGCGAATCTCTGGCACAGATGTAGGTCTCGGCCAACTAATCACGGCTTCAACCTTACTGGGATCAACTGATATACCGTCTCCCGATATAATGTGACCCAAAAACACAACATGTTTCAGCCAAAACTCTCATTTCGACAATTTAGCATACAGTTTCTCTGCTCTCAAAATGCTCAACACAGTCCTCAGATGATTAGCATGTTCAATCATATTCTTTGAATAAATCAATATATCGTCAATGAATATGATAACAAAATCATCCAAATATTTCTGAAAGACGCGGTTCATCAATCCCATAAATACCGCCGGTGCATTAGTCAAACCGAAAGGCATGACAATAAATTCATAATGTCCATACCTGGTTCTAAATACAGTCTTTGAGATATCAGACTCCCTGACTCTCAATTGATGGTATCCCGATCTCAAATCGATCTTGGAATACACAGATGAACCTTGCAATTGATCAAACAAATCGTCAATCCGTGGCAACGGATATTTATTCTTTATTGTTGCTTTGTTCAGTTGCCGGTAGTCGATACCAAGTCTCATCGACCCATCCTTCTTTCTTACGAACAGTACTGGAGCACCCCAAGGAGATACACTCGGTCTGATATACCCCTTGGCCAGTAAATCCTCCAACTGTTCTTTCAATTCTTTCAACTCGATCGGTGCCATCCGATATGGAGCTCTCGAAATCGGGACGGTTCCTGGCATCAATTCTATGCTGAAGTCTATCTCTCGAATCGGAGGCAATCCAGGAATCTCATCTGGAAAGACATCAGCAAACTCACACACCACTGGCAAATCCGCCAATGATGGGCTCGATTTCAGTAAATCAACTGAATATACCAGGAATCCATCCGCTCCCTTATGCAATAATCGAGTCATATTCATTGCAGATATCAAAGGAATTCTGGCACGAGAACCCTTACCATAAAATTTCCACTCCTCAGCCATTTCAGGTCTGAATCGAACTATCTTGTGGAAACAATCGACTGTAGCTCGGTACTTGGCCAACATATCGATACCGATAATGTAATCAAAATCAGATAAACCAAGCACAATACAGTCTAACTCAATCGTATGTCCATCGTACTGCAGTCTACAAGGTTTCACAGATTTCACTGATATCAAACCTGTTCCTAACGGAGATGAAACAGACACTACCGCAGACAATGACTCAATAGGTATTGCATGACTCAATGCAAATCTCTCGGAAATAAAAGTATGTGATGCACCAGTGTCAATCAGCACATATGCAGGATAACCAGAAATAAAACAGTTACCTGCCACGACATCATCAGGTGCATCCTGTGCTTGCTCCTCAGTCAACGCAAACAATCGGGCCTGCTGTCTAGGAGGCTGGCTCGCTGTCTGGCCCCCTCCTGCCCTCTGCTGTGACAGAGTAGACGGTGCTGGCTGAAAGGAATGCACGGCAGAGGGTCGTCTCCCTGTCTGAGCAACTGATCCAGATGACTCAGCTGCCTGTGATCCCTGTGCACCTCTCTGCGGACACACTCGAGCAAAGTGTCCATACTGTTTACAGATGCGGCAGTTGCCGAACACTCCTCTGCACTGCTTTGTGGAATGCCTCCCTCCACAGGTGCTACAGTATGGTCCTGTATAACTCTGGCCCTGACTAGTCTGTCTAGAGCCACTCGAACTAGAGGAGCTACTCCCAGATTTCTTGAATTTCCTCCCTTTAGCTTTCAGGAAGTCTTTCTTCCCACTACCACTGCTGCTGTCAAATCGAGGAAATGGTGGAGGCATCTGTGAACTCGGTACTGAAGGCACAGACGAAGCCTCTTTCTGTCTCATTAAACCGGCCTCGGCTCCCTTGGCTCGGTTCAATGCATCGGTGAAATTGTTGGGCCTTCCGATATTCACCAAGGTAAAGATTTCAGGATTTAGATCATTTATAAACTGGTCTGCAACGGCCTCATCACTCCCAGCCACATGAGGGGCAAATCGGAGCAGAGTAGAGAACTTAGCCACATAATCCTCAATGTTTAACTGGCCTTGTTTCAAGTTTGCAAACTCGGCTCCCTTGTCCTTCCTATATGAAACTGGAAAGGACCGTAGATAAAATTCAGTCTTAAACACATTCCAGGTAATGGCCGTACCTCGTAACTCCAAAGCCCATTTTGTCGTGTTCCACCAGTGTTTAGCAACGTCATGCATCTGGTGTCCGATCAGTTTCACCCTCTTTTCCTCATTATATTCCAAAGATTCGAACAACGATTCAATATCGTCCAACCAACTTTCACATTCTACGGAATTCTCCGTTCCTTTCAAAGTCGGTGGATGGAATGACTGAAATCTTTTCAACAATTGCTCCATTGGAGTAGGGGTCACATCCATAGGAGGATTCGATGTACTTCCCTGTTCTGGTATCCTTCTCGGAGGCATATCTGATAATCGAAGAGGTTAGTAATTCCAAATACCACTTACCAGTTTCAATCCTCCTCGGATCATCTTACAGCTGATCCATTCCAATAATATACAATACCATATCAATATCAGATAATTCAGGTAGCATATATTAAAACAGGAATCATGCTAGCAATCAAAAGCAGGAAAGAAAATCAATCTACCCCGCTCACTAGCTTCTATCTCAGTCTAAGGGATCTATCGCTCTGATACCACCTGTTGTGGGGACCCGGACGCTAATCAAGTTCTTAATCATCATTGGGACTAATTAATCGATTATAAAACAGGGTCTAAAATTTTTCTTTTTAAAATGCGGAACGTAGTGAAATCAAGACATATATACATATCAGTATATATAAAATACAAGTCCTATATCATAAACATTTATTCAAACTAGAGTTTAACAACTAATATCAAGTGTCCAAACCCTATCTCAGATCAAAGTCCGAAGTCTCCACTCTAACTCGATCTCTCCTCATCTTCTCGACCCTGAACCTGTCCCACCTGTTGTCAAGTACACATATAGACAAGACAACAGCCGGATAATTCCGGTGATAATATAATCCCAGTATAAATCAACGAAACATGCAATCATATAAACAAATATAAAGCATGTAATCAGGTAACAGATATATGTAACAAAGTCTGAAACATAATCAATATCAAACTGTCGACAATACTCGTAGCTACATCATTCAGACTAGACTCAATCCTAGTCTAGGGATCCCGATTCCAGAAGTTGGCATGCATATATCGACTAACAGTAATAGAAAAGACTCCAGTTCTATCCACGCCGATATGGTATCGATCAACAGTAATAGAAAAGACTCAAGTTCTATTCACATCGATACGGTATCGATTACCAGTAATAGAGGAAGCTATTATTCTATCCACATCAATATAGTACCGATTAACAGTAATAGAAGCAACTCTAATTCTATCCACATCGATATGACATCGATTAACAGTAATAGAAGAGCTACTAATCTATCCACATCGATACAATACTGATTAACAGTAATAGAAAAAGCCACCATCCTATCCACATCGATAGCCAAACATCCAGTGACAGTCTTTGGCACATCCGCCAATACACCATCTTATGACATCGTGCAATGTGCCCGTGGTGATCCCACCACTAACGGCACTTCTGTCATAAGATTACTCTTCTAATACCTGTAATCTATAACTCAAGAAAACAAGTATATCAATCAATCAATGCAAATATCAATGCAATAAAGAAAAGTATGTGATTTAGGGAAACCCAAGTCTAAACCGACTCAAGTCCATCTCCCAATACCACATTGACTTATACCTTTCTTTCGTCGGTTTCTGGCTCAGTCGAAGTCCTGAACTCATAGTCTGTCTGGCAATGACAATATCAATAATTTCATGTCAATATACCTTTCAAATCAATAACAATCTGATCAATCTTGATTTAATTCAAAATCAACAGCATAACGGTACAAACTCAGTATCCCCGTCAATACCATATCACCAGATAACAGTTACAATCCATAACCCATATCCAATACAATCCGTAATTCAACCGTATTTCAAATCTGTCCGGTATAAATCAATATACCCCAGAAAATTCATAACAATTCCATAATCAGTCCGTTTTCTGATCTGACTTCGATTCTACGATGTCTAACATGTCTAGAACATCATATATGAATTATATCAAATTCCTACAACATCATCTTTCAAAACATGCCAAAACGTAGGAAAACTTACGTCCAATTGCAGCTCTCGTCGAGAGGAGTACGGTACTGTGTCCGGATTTAAATTCTGATAACCGAATTTGCCAAAATCGCAATTATACAGTACGAATAACTTTGAGGGAAATTTGCTTTGGAGTTCTCGATTCTTTCTTCTGAAGTTTGAGGGAAATAACATTATATATTTGCATGCAAGGACAAGTGTCATATTCAAGTCCAATTTGCACTTTAGCCCCTGAAGTCTTCACTATTTTCAATTTGGTCCTGAAAACTCTTTTTGATTCTATTTCAATCCTAATTAATTACAAACATCGTGTAATTTAATTCATCATTCCAAAATTCGTAATTTAAATAATCTCGGATTAAAGTGATATAATCTCGGGCCTTACACATACAATCCAATTCTTCACTCCAAGACCAAACATATTGATGTTAGACATCACTTCATCGGAGATCATGCTCTAAAGAAGGACATCAGACTAGAGTACATATCAACTGAACAACAAGCAGCTGACATCTTCACCAAGCCACTTCCCAAGACTAAGTTTTCTTATTTTCGCAATATTCTTGGCTTAATTGATTTGTCTTAATATTATTTGCGTTATTATATATTCTTGTTGTTATTCAGTTATTATAAGTTTGATTGCAGTATGAACAAAGCAATAAAATAATGAACAAGCAATGAACAAAATATAAATTTTATTGATAAAATCTCTCTGCTAGTACACGATTTAGTTCTCTTTCTACTTCATCCTGCCAGAGAGACATCCAAAGGGATATCTCATCGAAAGAATTTCTTCTGAAATCTTTCAAGAAAGAATCTTTCCTAGAACTATATGACCCTTCATGAGCATCATGTAGTAAAGACCTTCATCACTAGCAAGGTCTGAAGTATGAACGATGGTGAGCCGCCGCCTATACATAATTTCAGTTGCCCTCTGTTCTTTTGTGGCAACTCGTCTCTCCTGTTGGATAGACTACAGATCTTGAACTTTAGTCCAGGTGGACAGTGTTTTTGCGAAGACAAGGTCTTCAATTTCCTTCTTCTTCGCTGTTTCAGATGCCAGACTATCCCTCTCTGCGCGATCGGATTGCCTGGAACTGCTTGCCTTGTCCCTCTACTCTTAATTAATATTATCTTAAAAATTTTGTGTCTAATGTGTTTGATCCTATTTATAGAGACATTGAAACCAACTGAAGAAACGATCAGAAGAATATGAAGAGTCCTTAGTCAACCGACTACAATTAATTCTTCGAGGATGAGATTCTCTTACTCTCTTTTACTTTTATGCATTTATTTAGGGGGGATGTCGATTTTAAATTGGTTAACTTATAAGACAGTTGTCAGTTGGTCTTCAACTGAACTGGTTCAGTTTTCAGCTGATCACTCAGTTATTGACCTAACTGATCTTATCACGTAGGTTAACTGATTATCGGTAAAATTCCACATTAAATGTTGTGACTGTTAAAATTACGTCATTAATTATTTTTAGTTCCTTGAATAATGATCGACAACGAGGCCCCACGTAGTCCAAGCGACTCCCTTACAGTTACACATCACACACACATTTTTAATTCAAATTAATCTTGGACTGACGCGTGTCCAAAAATTTGAACAGTCACCAACATAAGTAATTGTTCCATTTTATTCAGTTCTTTACATCATTTCAAATATTCACTCAGAGTTTTCAAGCATCAGAACTTTCACACACATAGAGCTTTCTTCTTCGTAAAAATTCGAATATTCAGCAAAAGGGAAAGCCAAACAACCGCTTATATTCTCAATGCGATGGCTATTTATTTCGAACAAGTCATATATGTCAAAGACGAAGCCGTTCGAAGTGTCTTTCTGAAACTAGAAGCAGCTGGGCTGAAGAAATTTCTTGGACTGGAAACTCGGCGATTTACCCGAAGGAGATACAAGAAATTTATGCCAACAGCTTCATCTCCGATGAAGGTAAAATCACAACAACCGTCAACAATCATTTGCTGACCATAGATAAAGACACCTTCAGCACCCTCTTCCAACTTCCATCTGATGGCTTATATCACTTCTCTGAGATAAAGCTTGCTGATATTGAGGAGATGCAGACGCTGTTATCTGCTGACGGGAGGAAGATCAAGGTATTTGATCCTAAGAAAGAGCTAAAGCCTGAAATTCAGTTACTGGCAGATATAGTTGCCAAGGGTATTCTTATCAAGGAAGACTCATTTGCTGCCCTCACCATTGAAAAATTTCAAGTAAGGACTATAATCTTGAATGGAAGGAGACTGAACTGGCCAGCTATTATTTTCAACATCTTGAAGAACATGGTTCAGTCCTCGAAGCAGTCCAAAGGTTTTGTTGTGCCACTCAGCTACCTATTGAAGAAAATTGGTTTGGTGGATGACTCAGGTGAGAAGTCATCCAAATTCAAGGTCTTTAATGCCAAAAATGTTCAGCAGCCAAAGACAAAGCTGGACATTTCTCTTGGCTAGTTTGTGAAGATCAAGAAAGAGATTGGGATGCTGGAAGTTTCCAAATCAGTCAAGAAGGCAAGGACCAAGGACTTGACTCAGAAGAATACCACCAAGAGGAATCTGATTGTGAGCGAAACTGAATCAGAGAAAACTCCTTCCCCGAAAATCATTAGGAAGCCAAGGTCCCAAAAAACCAAACCAGTTGAAGCCATTCCAACAGAAAGATTGAAGCCAACTGGAGCTCAACCGCCTCTCATTGCTACACCTATCAGGGAAGTTCCAGTTGCTTCACCAACTGAACCTCAGCAACTGTAAGGCCCAAGAATTACAGAATCGATAACCAAGATTATTAATCTTCATTAACGAGAGATTCGGAAGATATGAAAATGCATGACATGCAATGAGGGAAGAAAAGACATGAGAAAATAGGGTTTGCAAGACCGCACCCGCGCCCAGAACAGGAGTGCACTCGCAGTCATGCAATTGTGGATTTTTGCCTGAAAGGTCGAAGCATCACTGCACCTGCGGTGCCAGACATGACCGCACCCGCGGTGCATGGACAGTAAGTTGGTGCTTTTAAAGATGGCATAGCGCACCCGCGGTGCTAGCCAGAGTGCACCCGCGGTGCCGACACCGTACCCGCGGTACAGAACAGACCGCACCCGCGATCTGAGCTTTCGAGAAATGCCAGGATAGGCATTGCACGATCCGCACCCGCGGTGCATGTCATAACCGCACCCGCGGTCATGCGTGTAGCTTGAATAATAAGGCCACGTTTCCAGAGTTGCATGCAGTATATATATAAGGGCTTGACACGTTATTTCTTCAGAAAACTCAGCAACAAGGCACGAGAAATCCTCCCTAAAGTTTTACGCCTTTAGATTTCGATTGTGCAAGAACCGTTTAGCAGAATTTGAATTCGACTGCAGTTCTGAGTTCCTTTAGCTACGAGCTACAAAAGGACGTAAGTTTTATTACGTTTTGAGATGTTTTGGAAATATGATGTTGCTAGAATTGCATGTGATTCAGATATGGCGTTTATATTACCGTAGACATTGTAGAATTGAAGTCAGATTAAAGAATAGACTGTTTATGCAATTATTATGATTTTCGAAAGATATTGACAGAGATTCGATATCAGATTTGTGTTATCGTTGAGGTTATGAGTTATGTCAGTATTGCTTATGAGTGCTGGTATTATATATGTGATGTTCAGATTGACGAGGTTATTCAGATTGTATTGTTATGCCGTCGAAACATCAGTTGATTTAGATTGATCAGATATGATATTGATTGAGATTCATGGTTATACTGTTGATTTTGATCAGATTGTATACCGATTTGAGTTTTGATCAGAACAGATTGGGTATTGAGTTATTCACTGATACAGCGTATTCGATATTGTCATTTCAGATTTGATATGGACAGATTCGAACATAGGTCATCGTCTTCGTCAGACAAGGACGACAAAGGTATAATTCATGTGATATCTAGGGAAGATATAACTCAAATCAGGTCTCATTTGAGTTTCCCAATAAAATCACATACTTGATTATTGTTTATCTTCTGATATGATGATGATTGGTTTATAGACATTATATTCAAATCTTTTGAAATGAGTATGCTTTGTTTACAGATTGTTATACATTGCATTTGAGATAGGAAAGTTTGACAGATAGTCAGACTTCTAGATGTTCGGTGTATCTCAGCTTAGGAGCAGCTCTGACTCCTCTTGCAGCCGTTGATACAACTCAGACCAAAGTCTAGGAATAAGACGTACAGTCACCCCGAGTGGGAGGGTAGGTGACAGCCATTGACGTCTTATTCACACCGGGATCCCTAGAGTTATAGTTGAGTCGAGTCTAGACATGATTTGACTAGAACTGCATGTGTTTATAGATGTGGTTTCATAGACTATGAAACCCATGTTTATTGCTTTCAGTTATGATAGCATGTTTATATGATTTGAATTAAATTGCATGTTTATCTGAATTGAGTTGCATGCTTATTTTGATTTGATTTCATAGATTATGAAATCTATTACTTTTGAATATGATCATGATAGCATATTTTATGATTTAGATTGTTTCTATACATGCTTACCATGTTTTATACTGGGATTTATTCTCATCGGAGTATCCGGCTGTTGTCTTGTTTTGTATGTGTGCATGACAACAGGTGGGACAAAATCGGGGTCGAGAAGATGATTAGAGAAGACGAGTTAGCGTGGTGATTCCGGACTTGGATAGATTTGGTTTTATTACTTGAACTGTAGTAGTTGAACCGTAGATTAGTTAAAAGATTGTTATATCTTTATACTGAATTGTAGTTTTATACATATATTTATATTATGTAGATGCCATTACCTTCTGCACTTTATTTTAAAAAGAAAATTTTTAGACCCTGTTTATCTTAATTGATAATTAAATCCCAAAGATGATTAAGAAGATGATTAGCGTCCGGGTCCCCACAACAGGTGGTATCAGAGCGATAGTTCCTTTAGATTGAGATAGTCAGAGTTGATAGATCTTTTAGACTGAGATAGAAGAGAATGAGCGGGGTAGATTGAATTTTCTTTCCTTGCAGGTGATTGCTAGCATGAGATTTATTTCAATGTTGACTGCATGATGTATGCTAGCATGATTTATTGCTTTCCCTATTACATGTTGTTTGTTATCTGAGTTGATTGCAGCATGTAATGGTTAAGCCTGAATCAGAACCGAGTCTGGATCAGAGGTATATGATCAGAGGAGGGCTGAAACAGATTGTATAGATTATGTACTAATCTGTTTGATATTCAGATATACCGCCTCGAAGAATTTCAGAAAAGGGACAGTACTTCGTCTGAACAGATAGATGCATCAGAAACTCGGATGGAAGTAAAGTTGGCAGAACTTCAGTTACTACAACCGCCGATTCTGAGTGGTACCGAGACATCTGAAGATTGTCAGAACTGGGTTGATGACATAAAAATACTATTTGATCTACTGGATTGTACAGATGAACAAAGAGTTAAATTGGTATTTCACCAATTACGAGAGGCTGCCAGGAATTGGTGGATTACAATCAAAGGAGTATTAGCACAACGTGGTGCTGTGATCACTTGGGAAGTCTTCAAGACTGAATTTTATCGAAGATTTTTCTCAGTCTCGTACCGAGAGGACAAGAAAACAGAGTTTGAGAATTTGAGCCAAGGGCAATTGAATATTGACGAATATATTGCTAAATTCTCTACGTTAATGCGTTTTGCTCCTCAGATAGCTGGAAATGATGAAGCTGTAGTGAATCAGTTCATCAGAGGGTTGAATTCGGAGGTAGTTGCATTTATGAATCTGCAGCGACCTTACCATTTTGTTGATATCCTGAGTAGAGCGAAGAGAGCGGAGGCGAGTCTGATTAGACAATTGACAAGGTTGTGTGTGAAGCCACCTCAGACACAACAATCCCCTCTCCGAGTTGAGCGTGGCAGTATGAGTGGAAAGCAAGATTTGCTGAAAGCTCGAAAGAAGCCATTCAAGAAGATGGGAAGTGGTTCCTCTAGCTCCAGTGGTTCTAGTCCAAGCTATACTGGAGTGTATTGCAGGAGTTGCGGAGGGAGACATTCCACCGAGCAATGCCAGGGAGTGACTGGTAGATGTAATAGTTGTGGACAGCAGGGACACTTTGCTAAAGTTTGTCCCCAGAAGCGTTCCCGAAGATTGTAGGGAACAGAGTTCAATTGAAAACACAGATCCATAATTCACAACATGTACTATTCTTTATGATTAGATTGCATATGTATTGATATATACTAATGCATTCCCTACGATTATCTTTGATTGAATTGCATTGATATATGTGGTACCTGTTGGGCCTATGTTTACTGTAGTATTGATACCTTTACCTTTTGGGAAAGAAAGATTGATCTCAGAGATTTCTGTGACATATTGTATGCTACAGTAAGATGAGACAGAGATTGAATTAGATTTTGACGTACTTGTGTTTTCTGATTTGATCGCATTATTGATGTTAATATGCTGAACAAGTACAGAACTATTATAGATTCCTTTCAGGAGAGTACAAGATTCAGACCAGATATGGTTGATGACTAAAGATGTCACAGTAATAACTCTATATTAGAATTCCTGTGATATTTAGATTGTCTATGACTCGATTAATACAGAAAGGAACAGATGGTATCCTTATGTATTAAGTAGATGTACTGAAATCGAGCCTAGCATTGGCAGATTTTCCAATGATGTGCGAATTGGCTGATGTTGTCAGATAAGATTTTAGATTTGCTTTATATCAGAAAGATAGATTTCAGAATTGAATTTAGATCAGATACTGAATGTTGTTTTAGAATTCAGTATAGAATGACATTGAATGTACAGCATGATACAGAATGAATTGAAAGAATTGAAAGATCAGTAGAAGAGTAACGACAAATCTGATTTAGTATTGCTCTTGGGCGTGTTTCAGTATCTTCAGAGATGTTCTGATGTTTCTATGCATGTTATATCTATAAGATTTTGATATGATTGCAGCATTTGATTGAACGAATCGAATATCTGAAGAGTGTATTGAATATTCTGAGAACTGTGATGATTGTATACACAAATTATTCAGATAAGAATCTTGCTTGAAACAGATTGTATTCAGAGTATGCGTTATCTGAAGTTTGTATACTGATTGAATTTGACACAGTTGAGATTATGATCAGTGACTGAAAAATATGAAGATCAGAAATTTCAGAAATGTCAGAAATGTAGTTTGTCTGATTTGGCAGAATATTTTATTCGACTGTTGCTTTATATCTGCTGAGTATTGTTATTGTTCTAAATCAGTATTTGAGGCAACTTATATTGTTTTGGGGAGCATATTTTATTGCAGATGAGATATAGCAGTTAATCAGAATGACCTGAAGATATTTACTAGAACTAGCTGCTTTATGAGTTCACTGAACTCACTAGATCTGTATAGGTTACTGATATTTTGTATCTGATTTGATATTATTGTTGTTTGAATTCGTATATGATACAGATTGTTGTGAACCGTTGAGAATATATACAGTTCAATTGTATCAGAGTTATTTTCGAGAGGTACAAGCTATTCAGAAATATGATCAGAATATTCAGAGCTTGATTGATAATCAGAATGGAAATGGAACATCGACCAGAGTAACAGATAAATGATTTTGTGTTTGTATGAATTGACTAGCTTGTAATATCATAATGTTTCAGTATTGTATAACAGAATTGATATTGATAGTCAGAGCCGAATTCCAGGTATTTCTTCTTTAAATTAGGTTATTAACTGATTTGTTTATGTCAGTAGTTCGAAGTTGAAATCACAGATAATGTCAGAAATGCGCTGTAGTGACTTCAATTGTCATGTTTGTGACTGCGAATGTGTGATATTCGAACAGACAGTTTTGATATAGACAGATTAAGTCAATTGTGACAGATTTGTATTGAAATTTTGGCAGAAATTGTACTGAATTGTACGAATTGTCAACAAATGAAGAGAGAAATCAGAAGATTATTACAGATGTGTATGTTTCTGAATAGAAATGGGAGTGCATTTCTATGGCTTTCGTAATGAAATTACCGCCATTTTATCCAGATTGAAATATGATATGATTGTGATTGACAGATTGTTCAATCCATATCTATCAGTTGTACAAGATGATGTACAAACATGACCAAATGACACAGATCGATGTCAGAAAAGTGGTCAGAAAGATCAGAATGTCACAATAGATTATGTCAGATTATGATTTTGTCTGAGTTTGTATTCGTGACAGAATATATCATGAACTCTCTCTTAGATTGTTTCACAGATTGACAGGCTGTCAGAATGTATTAGCCAGATATTAGAAGATTTTGGTACAACATTAGTGCTGGATGTTAGCACTATACAGCTTTAGTGCTGGATGTTAGCACTAGATGTTATGACTTATTGTCACTGTATGAATTACTGTATGACAATAGATATTAAGATAGTTCAGAATGGACAGATTTAAGAAACCAATGCAGGATGGTGACGATTGGTATTTGAAGCTAATGATTGCATATGTCCTTGATTGGGATAAACAGACTGGGTAACAACTACTGGTATTGGTTTGTTATGAACTGTGGTTGGTTTATACAGATGTTGTATAACCAACATGGCAAGATTGATTCTGTCAGAAGGACTAGAGAAGTATTATGACATTATACTTAGTGAATTCTTATTCCAGACCGGAATCAGATATTCGAGTTTTGGTTTAAACTTTGTTATGCATTTCCTCTGTTATCTTTGAAGTGATTGTTTGTGAGTTCGGGGACGAACTCAGACCTAACAGGGGGAGAAATGTAAGGCCCAAGAATTACAGGATCGATAACCAAGATTATTAATCTTCATTAACGAGAGATTCGGAAGATATGAAAACGCATGACATGCAATGAGGGAAGAAAAGACATGAGAAAATATGGTTTGCAAACCGCACCCGCGCCCAGAAAAGGAGTGCACCCGCGGTCATGCAATTGTGGATTTTTGCCAGAAAGGTCGAAGCATCACCGCACCCGCGGTGCCAGACATGACCGCAACCGCAGGTGCATGGACAGTAAGTTGGTGTTTTTAAAGATGGTAGAGCGCACCCGCGGTGCTAGCCAGAGCGCACCCGCGGTGCCGACACCGCACCCGCGGTACAGAACAGACCGCACCCGCGGTCTGAGCTTTCGAGAAATGCCAGGATAGGCATTGCACGACCGCACCCGCGGTGCATGTCATGACCGCACCCGCGGTCATGCGTGTAGCTTGAATAATAAGGCCACGTTTCCAGAGTTGCATGCAGTATATATATAAGGGCTTGACACGTTATTTCTTCAGAAAACTCAGCAACAAGGCACGAGAAATCCTCCCTAAAGTTTTTACGCCTTTAAATTTTGATTGTGCAAAAACCGTTTAGCAGAATTTGAATCCGACTGCAGTTCTAAGTTCCTTTAGCTACGAGCTACAAAAGGACGTAAGTTTTGTTACATTTTGAGATGTTTTGGAAATATGATGTTGCTAGAATTGCATGTGATTCAGATATGACGTTTATATTACCGTAGACATTGTAGAATTGAAGTCAGATTAAAGAACAGACTGCTTCTGTAATTGTTATGATTTTCGAGAGATATTGACTGAGATTCTATATCAGAATTGTGTTAGTATTCAGATTATGAATCGTATTGACACAGATTATGAGTTCCAGTATTATATCTGTGATGTTCAGATTGACGGGATATTCAGATTGTATTACTATGCCGTCGAAACATCAGTTGATTTAGATTGATCAGATATGATATTGATTGAGATTCATGGTTATACTGTTGATTTTGATCAGATTGTATACCGATTTGAGTTTTGATCAGAACAGATTGGGTATTGAGTTATTCACTCATACAGCGTATTCGATATTGTCATTTCAGATTTGATATGGACAGATTCGAACATGGGTCATCGTCTTCGTCAGACAAGGACGACAAAGGTATAATTCATGTGATATCTGGGAAGATATAACTCAAATCAGATCTCATTTGAGTTTCCCAATAAAATCACATACTTGATTATTGTTTATCTTCTGATATGATGATGATTGGTTTATAGACATTATATTCAAATCTTTTGAAATGAGTATGCTTTGTTTACAGATTGTTATACATTGCATTTGAGATAGGAAAGTTTGACAGATAGTCAGACTTCTATATGTTCGGTGTATCTCAGCTTAGGAGCAGCTCTGACTCCTATTGCAGCCGTTGATACAGCTCAGACCGAAGTCTAGGAATAAGATGTACAGTCACCCCGAGTGGGAGGGTAGGTGACAGCCATTGACGTCTTATTCACACCGGGATCCCTAGAGTTATAGTTGAGTCAAGTCTAGACATGATTTGACTAGAACTGCATGTGTTTATAAATGTTGTTTCATAGACTATGAAACCCATGTTTATTGCTTTCAGTTATGATAGCATGTTTATATGATTTGAATTAAATTGCATGTTTATCTGAATTGAGTTGCATGCTTATTTTGATTTGATTTCATAGATTATGAAATCTATTACTTTTTAATATGATCATGATAGGCATGTTTTATGATTTAGATTGTTTCTATACATGCTTACCATGTTTTATACTGGGATTTATTCTCACCGGAGTATCCGGCTGTTGTCTTGTTTTGTATGTGTGCATGACAACAGGTGGGACAAAATCGGGGTCGAGAAGATGATGAGAGAAGATGAGTTAGCGTGGTGATTCCGGACTTGGATAGATTTGGTTTTATTACTTGAACTGTAGTAGTTGAACCGTAGATTAGTTAAAAGATTGTTATATCTTTATACTGAATTGTAGTTTTATACAGATATGTATATTATGTAGGTGCCATTACCTTCCGCACTTTATTTTAAAAAGAAAATTTTTAGACCCTGTTTATCTTAATTGATAATTAAATCCCAAAGATGATTAAGAAGATGATTAGCGTCCGGGTCCCCACAGCAACCGACTCCAATTGCTCCTCCAATGAAGACAATCACCGAATCTGGTGAAAAACTGAAACTAGTTGGAGTTCGAGCACCACCCATCACCATAGCCAGACCAAATATTCTACCAATGGCTCGACCAAAGGGTGTCGTGATTCGAGAGGTGGATGTCACCACCTCAGGGCTGAGCATTTCTCACGCCCTAGATGATCCTAAAGGTAAGGGCAAGTTGATTGAAGAGCCCAGACCTACCAACCCGATTCAAACTCACATCGATCTGGTATGGAACGAAATAATGAGTTCTATAAATCGAAGTTGGAAATGTATGATGAATGGGTCAAATTTAGGATTGAAGTGTTTGCCAGGCGTTTGCAGAAGACATCAGTTTTGAGCAAGTTCATCGCCTTAGAGACAATCGTCCTGAAGACAGTTAATGCTATCACAATCTCTCAAGCGTTGGAGAGGACGTATATTTTTTTTATCTAATGTGTGTAAAGAAGCTATCTGAAGTAACAGCTCAACTGAGAATGAAATATGGTCTGACCAGTCCAACTGCCTACAATGACAGAGCAGTTTTTCTGCAGCTGGACTCAGATCTCTCAACTTTGTAGATGAAGATCAAAGTTTGGGAATCAAATCCAAAACTGAGTATTCCAGTGAATTCCCAAAGCCCAACTTCAGAGGAGCAGGATGAAACTTCTACAGCTCAACCAGAGCCATCCAATGAACCAGTTGCTGAACCAGTTTCTGAGCAAGTGACTGCTTATATTTCTAAGGATGCTCAACCATCTTCTTCTGCTCCTTCTAAATCTCATCCAGCTAGTCTTCAGCTGTACAAAGATGCTGAGTTGTCACTGGCAAACGTCGATGAAGTGATACAATCAGTTTCCACTGACATCCGGCTGAATCTTGTAACTGATGAATCAGTTGAAGACCAGAGAAAAACTGAACAACCAGCCTCAGAGGCTATAGTACAACAAGCTGAAGAAATAGTTCAGTCAACTGCCACGACTGAACAACAAGAACAAACTGAAACTAAAGTGGCTCAGTTGCACTCCGAACAGATAGAAGAAGTACAAGTGCAAACTGAAGAGCCAACAAGTTCAACTGCTGCTCAGACTTCTACTTCTGCCCTAGAACCTCAACAGGAGGCGGCAGTTAAAGAAGGTATTACAGAAATAGTTCATGCTGAGACTAAATCACCAAATATGGCTTTGGTTATTTTCAATGATGAAGACAAGGACAAAGATCTAGATATACCTGAAGCCCTGTCTCCTGAGATACCTATAGCAGCTGATATTATGATAGAAGAAATTCAGTCCAGCTTGCACAATTTTATTTCAACTATTTCTATTATGAACTCTTCCCAACTACTGCATACATTGAAGATTGATTCTACAAAGGAGAGTACAAAGAAGAGCCTCAACCAGGTTACCAAGGATATTACCAATTTATTTCTCCTAGTGGATCAGTTGAAGAAGGACAGAGCGACGGCTCCAACCTTTTTCCAAACTCAGGACATGCTCATCAATCGGATTGATTTCATACAAACAAGCATGACAAAGAGAATGGATTTGATGTAGGAACAAATGTTACATGCTAGAGCTCAAGTCACTTCAGAGGTCCGTGTTTTATCCAATAAAGTTGGTGGTGTTGACAAAAAGGGGGAAGAAGAGCAGCAACATCAATCTAAGAAGAGACCAAGTCAACCAACTGATCAAGAACCGGCTGATAAAAGAGCCAAGAAATGAAGATCATTTAGAAGACAGTCTCTATTCAGTTATTATTTGATTTGACAGATTTTCAGTCAATAGAAGATTCTTTCATTCTTTGATTTTATTCTTTCATTCTTTATAAGAATCTGTATAGTGAAAGATTATTTCAATGAAAGATTATTTAATCTACAAGTTCAAGTTCAGGTTATCAGTTCATGAATTCTAAGTTTTGTCAAACACCAAAAAAGGGGAAATTGTTGGAATCTTAAGTTTCGGAGTTTGACAAATTGAGAGTGAAAATATTGCAGAACTGATCGAGTCAACTGAACGTAACTGAACTTAAAACACGTAACTGATAGTTGCCCGAACTGATAATTAATGCGCTAAGTATCGAAGGCAACTGAACTAATAAAAGCTAACTGAAGCTGTGTAGTCAACTGGACGATCAGTTAGATAGTCAGTTAATCTAGTCATCTATAAAGTTAGCTGATAAATCAACTTGAACACATCATCAGTTAAAGAGCATAGCCAACAACCGACAAATTATACAAGAGCAGCCTGCAACTTATAGTGGGAGCGCCGCATATCAAACTGTCACAGTATACGATTGTCAGAAGAATGATGACGTGTCTAGACAGGACAAACCAACGGATATATTCATTTAAGCGTATTTAATGTTACCATTGAGAGCAAAGCCTATAAATAGCCGAGAAGATCAACTGAGAAGAAGAGATAAAAAAACCAGTTAGAAAGCTTACAACAAGTTACGAGCATATCATTCTCAGTTACAAAAGCTCACGCTTATCATACACTTTCATAGCTTTCAGGATATAATTCGAGCTTTAGCACAAACACTTATTGTCGTAATATTCGATCTTTTTCGATATCAGTTGTTCTTACAAATTACATCAGTTGCGTACTGATAAAAGTGTATAGATACTAAGAGTTTCAGTTTGACAGTGTTAAGTCCAAACTGAAGTGGGTTATTACAATTGCTGTAATTAATCAAAACCTTTCAGTGAATATCCTATCGTCGAAATAGAAGGGGTGACGTAGGAGCATTTGAAGTCTCTGAACATCCATAAATCTTTGTATTCTTTATTCTTCAAAGTATTAAATCTGTCTTCAGTTATTTCCTCACTACTTCAGTTAAATGATTGACATAGACTTCAAGATTCACGAATTCAGTTTATCACTAAACTGATTCAATCATTCGAAAAGTTTTAAAATATTCAAGTGTTTATTCAATCCCCCCTTCCAAACACTTTCAGTTACCCAATTGATCCTAACAATGGTTTAAATGATGCGTCAAAGGAGTTTAGAAATGTGCCTTTACTTTTTAGAACGCTCGAATATAGGATAGTTGGCGTGGGGGCACGAAGAAGAACGAGCGGGCGACGAAGACTCCTTGTTTTCTCCTCCTCAAAATTTCACAAAATATGTTTTCGTGGTGTGTGTGTTTTCGGTGGATGTGTTTAGAAAAACCCTAGGATTTCTATTTTATAGATTTTAATTTGCATGATAATGGAATTTAATTTTGGGCTTTTATGTTTAGGAGCAATTGGGCCTACTAATCCTAGGTAAATTAGGTCAAATAACACCTATTTAATTGAAAAACAAAAGTTTATAAAATTAGTTTTCAACTTAATACTTTTGATATTTAGAAGTCCCTCGTTTGCCCAAAACCGGCTTCCCGGATAAAATCGAGCTCATATTGTAAAATAATTTGAACTCTATTTTTTTTAGAAAAATTTAAACATATTGAATCATACTAATAAGCCTTGAAAATATTTATTGAAAAATATTTATTTTATCTTGATCGTCCCAGTCTCAATTCCCCAGTCTATTATCGAATATTCAGGTAAAATCTACAGTTTTCATAAAATTATGCAATTAGACCCTTAATCATATAATATGTATCATGTAAGTATTTAAAATCAATTAAATAAAGTAATTAACCAATTTAAATTATTTGCATGCACGTGGTTTACGTAGGTTGGCTTTTGAACGATACATATTTATTCCATTTCAAACAAATTAATTAAAACAAAAACGCTTCATTGTCGTGCTTTTACTTGATGCATTGGGATATTTATTTAAATGATAATTGGGTATAATGAATTTAGTACAACTAGAGCAAATAAATGCATCTATCTTGATAATTTCTACGGATTTAGCTCTTCTTACCATACACTTAGGGTATGTTTGGTGTGGGTGATAAGTAAATGATAGATTAATAAACCCATGTTTGTCTCATTTTTTATGGGTCCAACTAATCAAGAAGTTCATGATAAAAAAAACCTACTTGCTTGAAAAGATATCTCATTGTTTTAGAGGGATTGACAATCCAACTATATATCCTTACCTTGAGTTTTGACATCAATCCAATTAATTATCCTATCCTACACACCAAACATAGCCTTAGTTAATAAATAATATGGTTTCCTTGATCAATTATTTTGATTTTAAAAAGCCAAAAGTCTAAGCTCTCATTGTTTGGTTATTTGTCTTTTCGGATCTTTGTTTTAGCTTTTACTACTATTGGAGTATGTCTCACAAAGAGTTGGACGACTCAAACCAAATACAGAAGGACAAGAAACCTATCTCAGTTGGACACAATAACTGATAGGGAATCACAAGAACTCTCTGTTGGAAGGACTCCTTGCTGGTAACCTGTGCAGATAAACACAACAGCTGGACGAGCTGATATATGGGAGCAAATCTAGATAAGCACAACATGGGGAAGAATCCATGTTTTGTGGGAACTATAGCCGAGAGTTATAAAATGAGAGCAATCACTGTATTTTTGGGAGTACTTTTCTTTGGTACAAACTCGTCCAAATAATTGTGGTGACATCAATAAAACAAGCTTGGTTATTCTCCCGTGTATGTAGGTCTTCGACCGAGCCACGTAATTCGTTTGTGTCTTGTTGCATAAATATTTGTCCGTAGTATCAAGATTCATTGTCACCGATCTGATATCGAGTTCAATACTCGATTTGAGCAATCGTGTGTTCTTCCTCAAGCACTAGTCCAAGCATATTTCCAGAATCCTAACCAAAGATAAAACCGATTCATAACAATTGGCGCTATTTGTGGGAAATGAACCCACGGTGGGCTCGATCAAATTTGATATCGAAAAGTTTACTGGAAGAAACAACTTCGGATTGTGGAGAATCAAGATGCGAGAAATTTTGATCCAACAAGGACTCATCGAAGCATTAAAGAAAGATGATGGATCATCTGGTTCAAACAAGGATGATGGAACTGACAAAGAAAAAGTGAAGACCGATATAATGAAAAAGGCACAAAGTGCTATAATTCATGCCTCGGGGATAAACCTGTAATAACCGAAAAACCAATATGCGTAGATGTAATGCCCGAGATTTTAATGAGATTAATATGAGATTATTGATTATGACTGAATGTGGTTATAGCCGGGCCAGTCCGAGATTTTATTGGACCAGGAAATAGGAAGAGCCAAGATGTGGGCCGAAAGTAGCTCGCCCGGGCGGAAGTTTTTGTCCGCCCGAGCGAGACTGAATCGCGCAGGAGGGCCGAGAGTTGCTCGCCCGGGCGGAAATTTATGTCCGCCCGAGCGAGAGACGTGCGCTGCGAAAAATAAGCCACTTGGCTTAAGCAAGTGCGAGATGGTATATATATATATATACATGCAAACCGTACTCAGAAGGAAGAAAAGGAGAATTCAG
Source organism: Primulina eburnea (assembly GCF_022965805.1). Taxonomy (NCBI): domain Eukaryota; kingdom Viridiplantae; phylum Streptophyta; class Magnoliopsida; order Lamiales; family Gesneriaceae; genus Primulina; species Primulina eburnea. The sequence continues at coordinate 37,610,702 of NC_133107.1, read as the reverse complement.
AGGAAACTTTGGATCCTTGATTTTAGAATTTGATTTACGATCAATCCGTCCGTTAGATTTTAAATCCGACTTCGGTACCGAGTTCCTATCGACGTAGGCTACACTCTGACGTAAGTTTTGCTACGTTTTGACATGCTTTGAAATTATGCTATTGTCAGAATTGAATGGAACTCATATATGTTGTTCTTGACATAGTAGACATCATAGAATCGAAGTCAGATTAAGAAATAGACTGATTATGGAATTGTTATGATTTTCTGATTATAATCAGTTGATACCGGACAGATTTGGATTAGGGATTGATTAGAGATTGTATTGGATATGGGTTATAGATTGTAACTATTATCTAGTGAATTGGTATAGACGGGGATATTGGAATTGTACCGTTATACCGTTGATTTTGAATTAAATCCAGATTGATCAGATTATTATGGAATTGACTGGTATATTGACATAAGATTATTGGCATTGTCATTATCAGACAGGCTGTGAGTTGAGGACTTCGACTGAGCCAGGAACCGAGACTGCAAAGAAAGGTATAAGTCAATGTGGTATTGGGAGATGGACTTGAGTCGGCTTGGACTTGGGTTTCCCTAAATCACATACTTTATTTATTGCATTGATATTTGCATTTATTTGATTAATATACTTGTGCTCTTGATATTTAGATGACAGGTATTAGTCGAACTGTCTTGTGACACATCGTGCCGGATAGTGGTGGTATCGCCACGGCACATTGCACGATGTCACAAGATAGGATGCTAGCGATAGAGCTACAGTCCATGACGGATAGGTCAGGACACTGGATGTATGGTTATATCGAGTAATGGAATCCATTACGGAATTCGATATAGGAACACCATATTTGGTTATATCGAGTAAAGGGGTTGGAATTCTTCTATTACGGAATTCGATATAGGAATACCGGGGCACTGGTTATATCGAGTAATAGAGATTATGGTTCCCTCCTTTACGGAATTCGATATAGGAATACCACATCTGGAAACCGGGATCCCTAGACTAGGATTGAGTCTAGTCTTAAATAATGTAGCTACGAGTATTGTTTATGTTTCGGATTAAGATACATATTCATGTTACCTGATTACATGCTTTATATTTGTTTATATGATTGCATGTTTCATTGATTTATACTGGGAGTATATTCTCACCGGTTTATCCGGCTGTTGTCTTGTCTGTATGTGTACTTGACAACAGGTGGGACAGGATCAGGGTCCAGGAGATGAGAGAGATCGTGATTAGCGTGGAGGCTCCGGATTTGGACTAGAGATAGGGTTGAACACTTGATAGTAGTTTTTAAACCCTAGTTTGAATAAATGTGTGAAATACAGGACTTGTATTTTATATATATACTGATATATATATATGGTTTGATTTCACTACGTTCCGCATTTTAAAAAAAAAAAAAAAATTTAGACCCTGTTTGTAATTGATTAATTAGTCCCATTTATGATTAAGAACTTGATTAGCGTCCGGGTCCCCACAACAGGTGGTATCAGAGCGATAGATCCTTGAGATTGAGATAGGAGCTAGTGAGCGGGGTAGAATGAGATTTTCTTTCCTTGCTTTTGATTGCTAGCATGTTTACCGCTTTAATACATGTTACCTGACTTATCTGCTATTGATATGGTATTGTGTATTATTGGAATGGATCAGCTGTAAGATGATCCAGGGAGGCTTGAAACAGGATTATTGTTGGAACCGCTAACCCTTTTGGTTATCAGATATGCCTCCGAGGAGAATGCCAGAACAGGGGAGTACCTCGAATCCTCCCATGGATGTGACACCTACAGCAATGGAGAAATTGCTGAAACGGTTTCAGTCATTTCATCCACCGACTTTGAAAGGAACGGAGAACTCCGTGGATTGTGAAAGTTGGTTGGACGACATTGATTCACTGTTTGACTCTTTGGAGTATACGGAGGAAAAGAGGGCGAAACTGATAATACACCAGTTGCATGACGTTGCTAAACACTGGTGGATTACGACAAAAAGGGCATTGGAACAGCGAGGTACGGCAATTACCTGGAATGTGTTTAAGACTGAATTTTATCTACGGTTCTTTCCAGTTTCTTATAGGAAGGACAAGGGAGCCGAGTTTGCAAACCTGAAACAAGGCCAGTTGAACATTGAGGATTATGTGGCTAAGTTTTCGACATTGCTCCGATTTGCTCCCCACGTAGCTGAACATGATGAGGCCGTAGCAGACCAGTTCATAAATGGCCTAAATCCTGAGATTTTTACGCTGGTGAATACTGGGAGGCCCAACAATTTCACCGATGCCCTGAATAGAGCCAAGGGAGCCGAGGCAGGCCTGATGAGGCAGAAAGAGGCTTCGTTTGTGCTTCCAGCACCGGGACAGCAACCACCTCCTAGATTTGAAGGTGGCAGCAGCGGTAGCGGAAAGAAGGATTTCTTGAAGGCTAGAGGGAAGCAATTCAAGAAATCAGGGACTACCTCGTCCAGTTCGAGTGGCTCTAGACAGACCGGTCAGATCCAGAGCTATGCAGGACCATACTGTGGTACTTGTGGAGGGAGGCATTCCACAGATCAGTGCCGAGGAGTAGTTGGCAGCTGTCGTATCTGTAGACAGCAAGGACACTTTGCTCGAGTGTGTCCCCAGAGGAGTGCCCAGGGATCACAGGCGGCTGAGTCATCTGGATCAGCGGCTCAGACAGGTAGACGACCGTCTGCCGTGCACACTTTTCAGCCAGCACCGTCTACTCTGTCACAGCAGAGGCCAGGAGGGGGCCAGATCGTGAGCCAGCCTCCGAGACAGCAGGCCAGAGTTTTTGCTTTGACCGAGGAGCAGGCACAGGATGCACCTGATGATGTAGTTGCAGGTAACTGTTTTATTTCTGGTTATCCTGCTTACGTACTGATTGATACTGGTGCATCACATACTTTTATGTCTGAGCGATTTGCTTTAATGCATTCATTGCCTGTTGAGTCCTTAGCTACTGTAGTATCTGTCACGTCGCCGTTAGGAACAGGGTTGATATCGGTAAAATCTGTGAAATCGTGTATACTGCAGTACGATGGGCATACGATTGATTTAGACTGTATGGTTCTTGGTTTATCTGATTTTGATTGCATTGTCGGCATCGACATGTTGACCAAGTACCGAGCTACAGTCGATTGTTTCCACAAGATTGTTCGATTCAGACCTGAGATGGCTAAGGAGTGGAAATTTTATGGTAAGGGTTCTCGAGCGAGAATTCCTTTAATATCTGCAATGAATATGACTCGATTATTGCAGAAGGGAGCGGATGGATTCCTGGTATATTCAGTTGACTTACTGAAAACGAACCCAGCATTGGCAGATTTGCCAGTGGTGTGCGAGTTTGCTGATGTCTTTCCAGATGAGATTCCGGGATTGCCTCCGATTCGAGAGATAGACTTCAGCATTGAGCTAATGCCAGGAACAGTTCCGATTTCGAGAGCTCCTTAAAGGATGGCACCGATCGAGTGGAAAGAATTGAAAGAACAGTTGGAGGATTTACTGGCCAAAGGATATATCAGACCGAGTGTATCTCCTTGGGGTGCTCCAGTACTGTTCGTGAGGAAGAAAGACGGGTCGATGAGACTTTGTATCGACTACAGGCAACTGAACAAGGCAACGGTAAAGAATAAATACCCCTTGCCTCGTATTGATGATCTGTTTGATCAGTTGCAAGGTTCATCTGTGTATTCCAAGATCGACTTGAGATCTGGATACCATCAACTGAGAGTCAGGGACTCTGATATCTCAAAGACAGCATTCAGAACGAGGTATGGACATTATGAGTTTATTGTCATGCCTTTTGGTTTGACGAATGCACCGGCGGTATTTATGGGATTGATGAACCGCGTATTTCAGAAATACTTGGATGATTTTGTTATCATATTCATTGATGATATATTGATTTATTCAAAGAATATGATTGAGCATGCTAATCATCTGAGGACTGTGTTGAAAATTTTGAGGGCAGAGAAACTGTATGCTAAATTGTCGAAATGCGAGTTTTGGCTGAAACAGGTTGTGTTTTTGGGTCACATTATATCGGGAGACGGTATATCAGTTGATTCCAGTAAGGTTGAAGCCGTGATTAGTTGGCCAAGACCTACATCTGTACCCGAGATTCGCAGTTTTATGGGTTTGGCAGGATATTATCGACGATTTATTAAAGATTTTTCGAGTATTGCCAAACCGATTACGCAGTTAACTCAGAAGAATGCTCCATTCGTGTGGACAGAAGACTGTGAATCCAGTTTTCTTGAGTTGAAAAAGAGATTGACCAGTGCGCCTGTGTTGACGATTCCTTCAGGCACTGGTGGATTTGTTGTTTATTGTGATGCATCTCACCGAGGATTGGGTTGTGTTTTGATGCAGCGGGGGCATGTGATTGCTTATGCCTCGAGACAGCTGAAATCCCATGAAACTCGTTATCCAATTCATGATCTTGAATTGGCAGCCATAGTCTTTGCATTGAAGATATGGCGGCATTATCTGTACGGTGAAAAATTTGAGATATATTCTGATCACAAAAGCTTGAAATATCTATTTTTGCAATCAGAGCTGAATATGAGACAGCGGAGATGGCTGGATTTACTGAAAGACTTTGATTGTGAGATTAAATACTATCCAGGAAAGTCCAATGCAGCAGCAGATGCGCTGAGTCGAAAGGTATGTGCACTATCCTTATCGACAATTGGTGTATCGAATTTGATTAAAAACTGCTGTTTGTCTGGATTAATATTTGAGACAGATCGTCAGCCTCTGAGATTGTGTGCTGTTCGAGCTGAACCAGAGCTGCTTTTGAAAATTAAAACAGCTCAGAAAGTTGATCAGAATGTACAGAATTCGATTGCGATGGTTAGAACTGGACATCAATCGGAATATCAGGTTCGTGACAATGTCTTGTATGTGAATAATCGTATTGTTGTGCCAAATGTTTCAGAATTGAAACAGCGGATACTGACAGAAGCACACAACAGTCGTTTTAGCATTCATCCTGGTGGTAGGAAAATGTATAATGATTTAAAGACACAGTATTGGTGGAAACAAATGAAATCTGATGTGACCGAATTTGTAGCCAAGTGTCTGAATTGCCAACAGGTGAAAGCTGAAAGAAAGAAACCAGGAGGATTGTTACAGAGTTTATCCATTCCTGAATGGAAATGGGATCACATTTCCATGGATTTTGTGACACAGTTGCCGAGATCCTCCCGAGGTTGTGATGCGATTTGGGTCGTGATTGATCGATTGACCAAATCAGCATGTTTTATTCCATACAAGATGACGTACCGATATGATCAGATGGCTGATATTTATGTCAAGGAAGTGGTTAGATTGCACGGAGTGCCGAAATCGATTGTTTCAGATCGTGATCCTCGATTTACTTCGCACTTCTGGCAGAGTTTACAGCAAGCTCTTGGTACGAAGTTACATTTGAGCACCGCATATCATCCACAGACCGATGGACAGTCAGAGCGAACTATCCAGACCCTGGAAGATATGCTGAGAGCAGTGGTGCTAGATTTTAGCACTACTTGGCAAGATGCATTGCCTCTTTGTGAGTTTTCGTACAACAACAGCTATCAGACGAGTATTGAGATGGCACCATTCGAAGCGTTGTACGGAAAGAAATGTCGATCCCCTCTGTATTGGGATGATATCTCTGAAGTTCCTGAGACTGGACCTGAGATGATCAGAGATATGACCGAGAAAGTGAAATTGATTCAGAAGAAAATGAAGGCAGCTCAGGACAGACAAGCCAAGTATGCCAACATCAGACGACGACCGTTGGTATTTGAGGCTGGAGACCGAGTATTCCTGAAGATTTCTCCTTTCAGAGGTGTTAGCAGATTTGGCAAGAAAGGGAAATTGTCTCCACGATATGTAGGTCCTTATGAGATTCTCGAAAAGATAGGAGATCGTGCCTATCGACTTGCTTTGCCGCCTTCATTATATGAGATACATGATGTCTTTCATGTATCGATGCTGCGGAAATATCTCCCTGATGATTCTCACGTGATTCGACCAGACGAGACTGAGCTGGATGAGACATTGAGTTATGTCGAGAAACCGATCCGGATTATCGATCGTAAAGAAAAACAGCTCAGAACAAAGACGATTCCTCTTGTGAAAGTACAATGGACTCGTCATGGGGTTGAAGAAGCCACGTGGGAGACTGAATCAGATATGAGACAGGAATTCCCAGCATTATTTCACTAATGTAAATTTCTTATACAGTGTTTGTATACTCCTTAGTGATACGAATGAAATGCCTATGATTTCGAGGACGAAATCGTATCTTAGGGGGGGAGAAATGTAATGCCCGAGATTTTAATGAGATTAATATGAGATTATTGATTATGACTGAATGTGGTTATAGCTGGGCCAGTCCGAGATTTTATTGGACCAGGAAATAGGAAGAGCCAAGATGTGGGCCGAAAGTAGCTCGCCCGGGCGGAAGTTTTTGTCCGCCCGAGCGAGACTGAATCGCGCAGGAGGGCCGAGAGTTGCTCGCCCGGGCGGAAATTTATGTCCGCCCGAGCGAGAGATGTGCGCTGCGAAAAATAAGCCACTTGGCTTAAGCAAGTGCGAGATGGTATATATATATATATATACATGCAAACCGTACTCAGAAGGAAGAAAAGGAGAATTCAGAGGAAACTTTGGATCCTTGATTTTAGAATTTGATTTACGATCAATCCGTCCGTTAGATTTTAAATCCGACTTCGGTACCGAGTTCCTATCGACGTAGGCTACACTCTGACGTAAGTTTTGCTACGTTTTGACATGCTTTGAAATTATGCTATTGTCAGAATTGAATGGAACTCATATATGTTGTTCTTGACATAGTAGACATCATAGAATCGAAGTCAGATTAAGAAATAGACTGATTATGGAATTGTTATGATTTTCTGATTATAATCAGTTGATACCGGACAGATTTGGATTAGGGATTGATTAGAGATTGTATTGGATATGGGTTATAGATTGTAACTATTATCTAGTGAATTGGTATAGACGGGGATATTGGAATTGTACCGTTATACCGTTGATTTTGAATTAAATCCAGATTGATCAGATTATTATGGAATTGACTGGTATATTGACATAATATTATTGGCATTGTCATTATCAGACAGGCTGTGAGTTGAGGACTTCGACTGAGCCAGGAACCGAGACTGCAAAGAAAGGTATAAGTCAATGTGGTATTGGGAGATGGACTTGAGTCGGCTTGGACTTGGGTTTCCCTAAATCACATACTTTATTTATTGCATTGATATTTGCATTTATTTGATTAATATACTTGTGCTATTGATATTTAGATGACAGGTATTAGTCGAACTGTCTTGTGACACATCGTGCCGGATAGTGGTGGTATCGCCACGGCACATTGCACGATGTCACAAGATAGGATGCTAGCGATAGAGCTACAGTCCATGACGGATAGGTCAGGACACTGGATGTATGGTTATATCGAGTAATGGAATCCATTACGGAATTCGATATAGGAACACCATATTTGGTTATATCGAGTAAAGGGGTTGGAATTCTTCTATTACGGAATTCGATATAGGAATACCGGGGCACTGGTTATATCGAGTAATAGAGATTATGGTTCCCTCCTTTACGGAATTCGATATAGGAATACCACATCTGGAAACCGGGATCCCTAGACTAGGATTGAGTCTAGTCTTAAATAATGTAGCTACGAGTATTGTTTATGTTTCGGATTAAGATACATATTCATGTTACCTGATTACATGCTTTATATTTGTTTATATGATTGCATGTTTCATTGATTTATACTGGGAGTATATTCTCACCGGTTTATCCGGCTGTTGTCTTGTCTGTATGTGTACTTGACAACAGGTGGGACAGGATCAGGGTCCAGGAGATGAGAGAGATCGTGATTAGCGTGGAGGCTCCGGATTTGGACTAGAGATAGGGTTGAACACTTGATAGTAGTTTTTAAACCCTAGTTTGAATAAATGTGTGAAATACAGGACTTGTATTTTATATATATACTGATATATATATATGGTTTGATTTCACTACGTTCCACATTTAAAAAAAAAAAAAAAAAATTTAGACCCTGTTTGTAATTGATTAATTAGTCCCATTTATGATTAAGAACTTGATTAGCGTCCGGGTCCCCACAGTAGATATGTGCATAAATTTTATTATTTAATTTTAAATGATTATTATTTTAAGAATTTGTTGATTTAATTGCATTTAAATCATTTACGTTATTTTTAAGGATTTTAAATCGCGTATTTCAAATTTTAGCTTTTTAGATATATATGCGAGACCAGACCGGAGATAGGAAATCGGAGATGAAGTTTATGATCCAAAAATATTCCTAAATTTATTCCGAGCTAAGAAATAATTGAATTTAATGAAATCAAGTGGAATTAAGTCTACTTTAATTAATTAATCACCAATTTCATTGTAGGCTTCTTAATTCATCAAGATTATGCTTAATTAACCTTTTAATCAAGCTTATCTAACCTAGGATTCTATTTAGCAAAACTTAAAAAAATCTTACACTAATTGGGCAGCCAGCTCTCGGTCATTTCTACTCCACACAAATGAAAACCATTCAACTCCCTCAACCACACAAATGAAAACCAATCAACATGCATGTTCCCCCCAACTTGACATCATTTACTCACCCATGCTCCACCTTATTTAATATCAACTTTCACCACCTTCTCCACTCCACCTAGCACGAAATATTAGAGGTTAAGCAGCTCCCATTCTTGGCCAAGGCAGCAACAATAACAAGGTTTCTTCATTTCCGTTTCCGTGTCTCTCAGTCCGACGTATCGTGTTGTTTATTGTAAAAACAACTTAAGGCATGTGTATTTTCTCCCTTTTTCTCATCAAACAAGTGTATTACATATTTTTAGTATGATATATGTGCATGGTTTCGACTTTATTGCAAGAAACCACAAGAAAATATTTTTGAGAACCATAGTCCATTCTCGGCCATCTTGTGCAGGTCACGGCCCTTGCTTGTTTTGTTGATTTTCAAGTTGGATCAGTTCCTAGGCTCCCAAGGATGCTTATGGTCATTTCCTAGGGTGTGTTAGGGTCAAGTTTGATCAAGGGTTCAAGCCCCAAAACCATAAGTTAAATGCTCAAATCAGTAGGTAAGAAACAAGTGTCACATTTGGGGTTCATTTGCTGTCAATGGGTTGTGTAGGATAGTGTTCGAGCCATGGCTGGCCTAGGGCCGGTAGCCATGGCTAGGACCCTTCCCTAGCAAGCATAGGACGTGGTCAAGTATGCCCTAAGTGGCTTGAGCCATGCCCCAAATCGTTTGGACAGAAACAACTCAGGTTGGTCGCGTTTGACAATAGCATTTGTGTGTGTGGTTCGTTGTTGGTTTATGGGTTTGTATGGTTCATGGTTGGCTAAGGGCCCTTAGCCATGACTCATAAAACACCTTAAAATGTCTAGCGTGGACCATGGTTAGCCTCATAGCTACTGGATCCATTATTTGACAGCAATCGAACTAGGAAGGTCACGGTTCCATGACAGTAAGCTCTCGGGTGGTTCTTGTTTTGTTCTAAGGTGGTTGGCTGGTTCATGGTTGGCCTAGGGCCCTTAGCCATGGACTAAACAATGCCTCAACATGTCAAGAAGGTGTTGTGACCACTGGTTCGAGACATGGTCAGGTTTTAATAGCTATTTTGACAGCAAGTGACAAGCTGCTCCAGTATGTGTTCTCGGCAGTATTGAGCTTCGGCTCTTTGGTCTTTTTCTTGGTTGGCTTGTGGCCATTAGCCCTGGAATAAGACATGCCCAAATGTGTTACGGAAGTCGTGTTTTTAGCCGTTCGAGATTTGGTTAAGTTTAGAAGTCGTAAGAGAAATTACGGTGCTAAGTGCCAAAGGGACTCTCGTAAGAGCGCCTCACGATTTTGGTTCCTTTGCACTTTAATTCATATTTCCAGTAACATTTTGTCTAATTACAGTAAGTTTAAGCGTATTTTGATAATGGCTAGATGTTGGTTCGATGTTGGTTCGGGTTGGTTCAGAGCCATGGTTGAAATAGGGTTCATGGTCTAGTTTGGCTCGGTTTTGATGCATGCATGGCTGTATCTCATCAATTTCATTGATTGTGGTTCGGACATGATATTTTATTGTTGTGCATTACATTCGATAACTTATTAAGTTGGTTAAGTACGGTTCGAGTATCAAGTCTTTCGGAAGTCCCTAAGTCACTGTACTTCATTTGGGTGCATTTTAGGTCAAATTAGGGTTCCATAAGTCCCACGATAAATTACGTCGCAGCTAGCACGGTAAACGATCAAACTAATCCAAGCATAAGGGTTGTAAGTATATTTACGCGCAAAATATGAAAATGCTTTATTTTTTTGAGATATGCGATATGTCTAGTGGCCATTTATGTTATGGGTTTGGAAGCCGACGCACGCAGTCGGGGACCTCTCCAAGTAGTATAGGTTTGGAAGCCGGGATGCGTGACTGAGGACCTTTCCACCCGGTGACTTACGACCGGTTTAGGATTATGTACGAGTATGGAAATCCAGTCCAAGGGCTGTGGTGATCTCTACCGTCAAGTATATTATGGTTTAGTCTGATCAGGCGATTATGTTATGGGCCACTTGCTTTGACACATTATTTCTACAGAAAATTACGATAAGATATGATATGGCTCGTAGTGAGCGAATCTTTTATGTATGATTTTTATGATATGCACGTATCTATATTTACTCATGTTTATGTTATCATGTTACGATTCAGTTTACGATATTTTTACGTTGCATGCGATCTTATTACGTATTTATTCGTTATTCACGATATATGCATGCTAGGTCTTTAGACTCACTAGACTTGATTGATGTAGGTACTATCGATGCAGAGGCTGAGGGCGGGGACCAGTGAGTTAGCTCTGATCGGTGGTAGTACGAACCCGAGGACCTCACGTTTAGTTATTCAGTTTTATGTTCAAACTCTTGTTATAACTTTTATTCATTTTAAGTTATTGTTTAAAACATTATTCAATTTCCGCTGCTATGTTTATGTTAAACCGTTGGGTTATCTTACGAAAGTTTTTATACGTTACAAGTTTATTTATTTAAAGAGAAAATTTTTAATAATTCCGTAAAATTATGAATACGAAATACGGGCCCTCACAAAACCACTGCGGGAAGTGTCCAAGGAGACTACAACCGCTGGGATGTGGCTCAAACTCGAAAATCTATATATGACCAAGTCGTTGGCAAATCGATTATACATGAAACAATGACTTTATTCATTTAAGATTCGAGAGGAGAAGAGCCCAGTGGATCAGATGGACCAATTCATAAATATTTTGGATGATCTCGAGAATATCGAAATAAAATTAGAGGAGGAAGACAAGGCACTAATCCTACTAAATGCTCTCCCAAAGTCATATGAAAACTTCAAAGATGCCATGCTTTATGGAAGAGACCAAACAGTATCTTTGGAAGAAGTTCAATCTGCCATTCCATCAAAGGAGCTAAAAAAGAAAATAAACAACAATGGAGAATCACATGGAGAAACTTTGCTTGCTCGTGGGAGGACAGAAAAGAAGATTAACAAGGGACTTAAAGGCAGGCCTCAGTCAAGAAGTAAAGGAGTGTATAAGTGATTTCATTGTCACAAGGAATGTAAGGCTCGAGAATTATCAACTGGCATTGATGTTAGACTTGTAAAGGTAAGAATGCATGACATTTAGACACATATTTGGCGATGTCTGACTTCATCTGCTTCCACCAGAACTGTGTCTTCAAATCATTATACATCTTTCTGCCACCAGGATGGATGCTGAACCGACTGCAGTGCGCTTCGGACATAATCTGATGCTTCAAATCTGAAACATCTGGAACTACAAGACGGTTATTCACATACAGCACATGATTGCGTACCTGATATTCTGAAAACTGCCCTAATCTGACCATTTGAATCGATCTTTGCACATTCTGAACGGTTCGTTGAGCTTCTTTGATCCTCCGGATCAGGTCTGGCTCAGCTTGAATAGTAGCGAGTCGTAGTGGCTTCTTATCTATATCAAATTCTAATCCAGAGAAACAGCAATTTTCAACAAGCTTCGTAACACCTATCGTCGATAAGGATAAGGAACAAACCTTTCGACTTAAGGCGTCTGCTGCTGCATTTGACTTTTCTGGATAATATTTGATCTCGCAATAAAAGTCTTTTAATAGATCAAGCCATCTACGCTGTCTCATGTTCAACTCCGACTGAGAGAACAAGTACTTTAGGCTTTTATGGTCTGAATAGATCTCAAATTTCTCGCCATAAAGATAATGACGCCAGATCTTTAGTGCAAATACGATAGCCGCCAATTCAAGATCATGGATGGGGTATCGAATTTCGTGAGTCTTCAATTGTCTTGAGGCATATGCGACCACATGACCTCGCTGCATAAGAATACAATTTAAACCTCTGTGAGAGGCATCACAATATACAACGAAATCACCCGTACCTGAAGGAATCATCAAGACAGGGGCACTGGTCAGCCTCTTCTTCAATTCTAGAAAGCTAGACTCACACTCCTCAGACCATAAGAATGGCGCATTCTTCTGTGTCAATTGTGTGATTGGCTTGGCAATACGGGAGAAGTCTTTGATAAATCTTCTGTAGTATCCGGCTAAGCCCATGAAACTGCGTATTTCTGGTACAGAAGTCGGTCTCGACCAACTGATCACAGCTTCCACCTTACTCGGGTCAACAGAAATACCATCTCCAGAAATGATATGCCCCAAGAATACAACTCGATTCAACCAAAACTCACAATTTGACAATTTAGCATACAGTCGCTCGTTTCTCAACATCTGCAAAACAATTCTGAGATGTTCTGCATGCTCATTTCTGTTCTTCGAATACACCAAAATATCATCGATGAAAACAATGACAAATTCATCCAAATATTTCTGAAACACTTGGTTCATCAAGCCCATAAATACCGCAGGAGCATTGGTTAAACCAAAAGGCATGACAATAAATTCGTAATGTCCATACCTGGTTCGAAATGTTGTCTTTGGTATGTATATATCTCGAACTCTGAGCTGATGATATCCGGATCGTAAATCAATCTTAGAATAAACAGATGATCCCTGCAACTGATCAAATAAATCATCAATTCTAGGCAAAGGATACTTATTCTTTATCTTCGCCTTATTCAGTTGCCTGTAATCGATACACAACCGCATCGATCCATCTTTCTTTCGCACGAATAGCACCGGAGCGCCCCAAGGAGATACACTAGGTCTGATATATCCCTTGGCTAGAAGATCTTCCAACTGTGCCTTTAATTCTTTCAACTCTATCGGTGCCATTCTATAAGGAGCTCTCGAAATAAGAGTGGTACCTGGAATCAAATCAATACTAAAATCTACCTCTCGCACCGGAGGTAACCCTGGAATCTCCTCTGGAAACACATCTGCAAATTCCGTACTACTGGCAAATCTGCCAATGTCGGGCTAGATTTCTGTACATCTACAGCATACACAAGGAACCCATCTGCTCCTTTCTGCAACAACTTATTCATGGACAAAGCCGAAATCAAGGGAATCCGAGATCTGGAACCCTTCCCGTAGAATTTCCACTCCTCTGCCATTTCTGGTCTGAATCTGACAATCTTGTGGAAACAATCCACGGTGGCTCTGTACTTTGTTAACATGTCAATTCCAACAATACAATCAAAATCATCTAACCCGAGTACTATGCAATCTAGATCAATTTCATGACCCTCAAACCGTAAGATGCAATGTCTAACCGTAGTCACCGATATCAATCCACTTCCTAACGGAGAAGTAATAGACACGACATCTACTAACGACTCAACAGGCAGAGAATGCAATAATGCAAATCGTTCTGATATGAATGTATGCGATGCACCTGTATCTATCAAGATATAAGCAGGATAACCATAAAGAGAGCAGTTACCTGCTATAACATCATCTGGGGCATCCTGTGCTTGCTCCTCTGTCAAGGCAAACACCTGAGCCTGTTGTCGGGTCGGCTGGCTCCCGGTCTGACCACCTCTGGCTCGAGGCTGAGTCTGTGCTGGTGGCGGCTGAAAGGAATGGACCGATGAAGCTTGCCTCTCAGGCTGAGTCACGGAGGCAGACGATCCTGCAGCCTGGAATCTCGATGCACTACTTCTCTGAGGACAGACTTTGGCATAATGCCCCAGTTGCTTGCATATGTTACACCTGCCCACTACACCTTGACACTGTTCTGTGGCATGTTTACCTCCACAAGTACTACAATACCCACTCATCACCTCTAGACTCTGGCCAGGACCTCTCTGTCTTGACCCGCTGGAGCTCGAAGAACTGCTCCCTGCCCTCTTAAACTGTTTGCCCTTTGCTTTCAACTGATCCTTGCGTCCACTACTGCTACCACCACTTTCGAATCGAGGAGGAGGTTGTACTAGAGGTAGTGGCGGTCTTGGACTCGGAGCAACATACGGAACACTCCGTTGTCTCAACAACCCTGCTTCAGCTCCTTTAGCACGATTCAATGCATCCGAGAAGTTGTTGGGTCTCCCCGTATTTACCAACGTAAAGATATCTGGATTCAGGCCATTTATAAACTGATCTGCCATGGCCTCATCATTACCTGAAACGTGAGGTGCAAAGCGAAGCAAAGAAGAAAATTTAGCAACGTACTCTTCAATGTTCAATTGCCCTTGCCTCAGGTTTGCAAATTCAGCGCCTTTATCTTTACGGTAGGATACAGGAAAGAATCGCTGATAAAACTCCGTCTTGAATGCTTTCCATGTAACCTCGGTGCCACGCTGTTCTAGTGCTCTCCTTATATTCACCCACCAATACTTAGCCACGTCTTGCAGTTGATGGCCAATGAGTTTCACTCGCTTCTCGTCACTATATTCCAGAGACTCAAATAACATCTCGATATCCTCCAACCAGCTTTCACATTCGATTGCATTTTCTGTACCCTTTAAGGTCGGTGGTCGGAATGACTGGAATCGCTTTAATAAGGTCTCCATGGGCGTAGCAGTAACATCCATCGTATCACCAGATGTGCTACCCTGTTCTGGCGCTGGTGGTCGTACTGGCACAACTGCTCTTCTAGGAGGCATGTATCTAATAATCCAACTGATTAGAATACAAGATATACAACTGTCTCAGCCCTCCTCTAGTCAGTTACCTCTGATCTAGAATCGGTTCTGATTCAGTTTATTACACGCTGTAATCAATCAAATCACAAGCAACATGTAATAAAGAAGGCAATAAACATGCTAGCACATCTTAAGCAAGGAAGAAGACTCGATCTACCCCGCTCATTCTATTTCTATCTCAATCTACAAAACCTATGGCTCTGATACCACCTGTTGTGGGGACCCGGGCTCTAACTCTTTTCTATGGGATTAAATGGATCGTTAATATAAAAAGTGGGTCAAATTTTTCGCTTTTCAACATCAAATCTAATGTATATAAACAAGCATACATTCTTTATTTAAATTACAAACATAAGGTACAATATGTCTTGTTCCAACCATTCTGAACAACTAGTAATAAAATACAGTACATACAAAGGTACAACTACTAGTTTTTCTGCTAAGCCCGAGATCACCACGCTATGTCCATCTCTCATCCTCTGCGTGACTCAGATCCTGCCCCACCTGTTGTTATGCACACATACAGACATAACAACAGCCGGAAAACCGGTGAGAACAAATCCCAGTATAAACATGTATACATGCATATAATCAATTAAACATGAAACATGCTATCATGAATGACAATCATATAAACATGCAATGCGAATCAAATCACGTCTAGACTTGACTCGACTAAAACTCTAGGGATCCCGTGTGAATAAGACGTCAATGGTTGTCACCTACCCTCCCACTCGGGGTGACTGTACGTTATTCCTAGATTTCGGTCGAAACTGTATCAACGGCTGCAATAAGAGTAATGGCTACTCCTAAGCTGAGATACACCGAACATCTAGATAGTTGACAATGACTGTCAACGACGCTCCTATCTTAAATGCAATGATTATCAACCTGTAACAAAGCATGCTCATATTCATATCTGAATATCACAATAATCTTACATGCTTGAATACAATTCTATAATCAACGCAAAATCATGTAACAAGATTTGAATATAATTTTATAAACAATTCATAACATGATACCATATATATACAATAAGTCTAGTATGTGATTTTGGGTTTGGGAACTCAAATAATATCTTATTTGAGTTGTGGCTTCCCAAACAAACATAGCTTATACCTTTCTCGTTGAATTAAATCGAAGTCTCGACGTCGGGATATAAACTCTGTCACTCCAAATCTGAAATGGCAATGTAGAGACATACAATATCAATTCCCAACTCAATTCAACACCTATCTAATTCTAAACGTGATCTTGGTACAGTCGGACGGCATAACGACATGATTTCTCAATACCGGTCTATCCAAATCTCATCATATATCAACATTGTGCAATTCTCAACTCACCATCATCATAATATCTATGACAAGATCACACAATCTGCATAATCTCATGCCAATATATGCTGGAAAATTGTAACAATTGCGTATGACATCCGATATTCAACCCGATAGTGAATATATGATGCTCACTATGCCAAGAATCCAATATAACTAGCATATTACAATTTCTCCAACATCTATGATTCGAGACATGCTAGAATCACACAAAACTTACATCACTTTGTAGCCGTCGATGCAAGGAACAAGAATTTCAACTCGGATTATAATTTGGATGGCTAAATCTTGCAAAATCTTACCTCAAACGTTAAACAACTTGATGAATTTCTGAAGATTCTCTCGGTTCAGCTGCTGGAAAATGGGGAAGAGATGAATCAGCACTAATTCATATATATACCCCTGCCATGTGTCACGTTAAGAAGAAGAGTGGATTTCCCGCATGCAGCACCGCGGGTGCGGTCACTCCAGCACCGCGGGTGCGCTCAAGATTCGGCCATATTTTCATTTTCCAAAAGTAGCGACCGCGGGTGCGGTCCCTGCAAGACCGCGGGTGCGGTCGCCGCGGGTGCGGTCTTTCTGCACCGCGGGTGCGGTGATTCTACGAATAAAATGGCCAACTTCATGTCCATACACCGCGGGTGCGGTCTTAATGGCACCGCGGGTGCGGTGTAGCTTCGACTTTTCTTGTTCAAATCCACAATTGCATGATCGCGGGTGCACTCTTGTTTTGAGCGCGGGTGCAGTCTCTCACCCATGAAATATTTTATACTTTCATCTTATGACATGCATTCTCATATCCTCCGAGTCATACATCAATGAAAACTAATAATCTCGAGCCTTACACTGGCCAAAACTAGACGTTTCGGTGTATCGACGCATGGTAGTAGATTTACTCTATGTGTAGACCTTCGATACAGAGTTGACCGAAGTCTAGGAATAAGACGTACCGTTGCCTCGAGTGGTTGGGTAGGTAACAGACCGTCTTATTCACACGGGATCCCTAGATTAGAAATGAGTCGAGTCAAGATTTAAATGTTGAATACAGAATTGTATTCTTCTACATGTTTAGATTTGCATTAATGTTACTTGATATATGCTATGCTCTTGTACATGATTATTACATTGCATGCATCCATGTTTTATACTGAGATATGTTCTCACCGGAGTTATCCGGCTGTTGTCGTGTCTGTATGTGTGCATGGCAACAGGTGGGGCAGGATCTGGGTCACGAGCTAGATGAGAGGTTGATGATAGCGTGGAGATCTCGGGCATGGAAGATTTCTAGTGGTTTCTATTTAGACTTGTATCACCTATGTTTGTAGTTGGTATGTAAACACTAGTGTATGGTTGTACTAGACAGACATGTATGTACATTATGTTGTTTATTTCTTATAAAGACAATGTTATGCTGTGACTATACATTTGAATTAATGTTAAAAGCAAATTTTTGACCCACATTTTCGAACAAAGATCCAATTAAATCCCAAAAGAATTGAGTTAGAGCCCGGGTCCCCACAAGGAATGTAATAGCCGAACCCGGTGTACGGTACGATTTAAGTTTCGTATGTTCATTTGGGTTATTTGATTAGAGGTTTAGAGTTGTGTTTATGGGCTATAGTATGTTTAGTATATTGTTCTTGAGGTGTTAGTTGTTGTTGGTTGTTCGTTTCAGAGTTCCGGATCGATTTTAGTTGCATTGGAGGTGATCTTGGCCGTGACCATAGTGCACCCGCGGTAGTGCAAGGAGTGCACCCGCGGTCGACTGTTCCAGTTTTTGTGTTGGAGGGCCGTAGCATCACCGCACCCGCGGTGATGCAGGGACCGCACCCGCGGTGTGTAGCGCACCCGCGGTGCTTGCAGCGCCGCACCCGCGGTGTCTGTGGTTCAGGAATTTTGTGGACTGCCGAGAGCTCAGCGCACCCGCGGCCTTTGTGTTGGCGCACCCGCGGTGATGTACAGTAGAGGTATGGTCGAGATTTATAGTACCTTTTTGATGGATTTGACTTCATTCTTTCCTCTTTTCATTTCGAAATCCTCTCATTTCTTAGGGTTTTCTTCATTTCTTTCACTTCCTATCTTCGATTCAAGCGTTTATTTGGCGATTCAACTTGAGATCAACGTTCTCCGTGGTGCTAGGAAGCTTAGGTAAGTTTTTGGTGCGATTCTTTTAAGGTTTCGAGTTGAGAGTTGTGTTGGGTTTGTTATTCTTGTGGATTTATGGATTATTAGCTTGGTTTCTTGGATTTGGAGTTGATATTGGTGTTATATTTGGATTATTGTTGTAGGTGGTGATCAAGAACTAAGTTTGTGGTGTTCTTGTGGGTTGTAAGTGGAATTCCTCCCTTTTTGCTCACATGAGGTTATATGTATTGTGTTTAAAAGGTTTTATGTGATATTCCCTTCCATTTGAACTATTGTATGTATTGATTCAATTGTTATATTTATTGGGGCATTTGTTGTCTCATATATATTGAAAAAGGGAATACAAGAGAAATATAGAGTTTCAAAGTTCATGTTTAAATGTCAGAGAATTCAAATGTTTCCGGATTGATAAATACATAGTCAGAGATTGCATGCAATATTAGTTGATCAACGCCCATAGGCTTTTATCCCTCAGAGTTATCGGTATTTATATCGATTTGGGATACGAGCAACCCACAGACAGAGATACTATTGATATCAATCCCCATAGTAACGATAAATACCATCTCATTGCTATTGCTATTGCTATTGATATGATATTCATGTTCATGAGTTTACAGTCCAGAGTTGATGGTATTTATGATTTCAAAGCTATGTTTTACAGAGTTTATTGTTCATTGCTATGTAAGAGTTCCACTTGCTGAGATTTATTCTCATTTCAGTTATTTCATGTGATGCAGATCAGAGTGGTGGCCCTGGGACGTTGACTGCGAGACAGGGGTCATATGCATACACCGATGGAAGGATGATTTTGATGGCATGATCATAGGAATGATGTTTTGTTTTTGTTATGTCATTTAAATGATCATGTATTTATTTTGGATGTAAATGTTTAAAGAAGTGTATTTTGAAACTCCTTCCATATTTAAAGTAAAATTTTTAATTTCCGCTGCGTATTTTTAATGTTACGGGTTAGAGGTGTCACATTTAGTGGTATCAGAGCACCCGTTCTTCGGACCAATGCATATGACTTCGTCTACTGTCAACTGTCCGGATATGTTTTCTTGCATCTATCCATTGTTATATATATTGATATGTATCTTGTGAGCTATTGTAGAGTAGAGATGCCACCTAAGAGGAAAGCTGTAGAGGGTGAGGATAGTTCTTCCTCCCGAGTTGTCGACGAGTTCGGCAAGTTGCTTAAGGAGCAGGCCAAGGTTCATAGTGAGCAGATCCAGCAGTTGCTCCGATTGCAGGGAGCAGGTCAGGGTAGAGGGCAAGTGAGAGGTCAAGTTGCTCAGGTTGTTGGCACTGATGCCATATTTTCTGCGTTCAAGAGGATGGATCCACTAGAGTTTTCAGGTAGCACTGATCCGTTAGTTGCGGTCGAGTGGGTCAAGGCTTTAGAGGCGATCTTCGATCATCTCAGTTATTCAGACAGAGACCGTATCAGCTGTGCTGTATTCATGTTGGTTAAAGCTGCTCGCATTTGGTGGAATGCGACCAAAGTTGGAGTTGATGTCTCTACTTTGAAGTGGTCTGAGTTTACCGATCTTTTCTATGACAAGTACTTCCCTGACGCACTTCGAGCGAGGAAGGTGACAGAGTTCTTGGAGTTTCGACAGGGGAGCTTGGATGTTGGCGAGTACATTCTGAAGTTCGAGGAGGGTTGCCTATTTGCTCCTTACATCGCATCCAATGACAGAGATAAAGGCGCTCATTTCATACGAGGCCTTAGAGCAGAGATTCGACGAGATATCAACATGTCCAAGGCTGTTACTTTCAAGGAGATCGTGTCCAAGGCATTGTTGGCTGAGCAGGACGAGAAGGACATTGCCCGGGAGAGGCAAGCGAGACATCAGGCTTTTACTCAGAGAGGCCAGGGTTCGAGTCAGAGGGACAGAGATCGGTTCAAAGGGAAAGGCAAGGTGGACTCGAGTCCTAGACCACCGTCAGTTCCAGTTGTTTCATCTGATCCAGAGAGACCTCTATGTCCTAAGTGTGGTAGATCTCATCGTGGAGAGTGCAGATTTGTCACTAATACTTGTTATCGTTGTGGCACGGCAGGCCACATTGCCAAAGATTGTCCTAAGGGAGCTAGCCAGGAGAAGGTGCAGGGTCGCATCTTTGCGATGACGAAGGAAGGTATTAATCATGATTCTTCTGTGATCTCTAGTTCTATTTTAATTTCAGGCAGGGTAGCTACTACTTTGATTGATACTGGTGCTACTCATTCTTTTATGTCTGAATTGTTTTTGAGATCTTTGGGTATAGTTCCTTCTGTTTTTCCCCTCCAGTTCAATGTTGTTTTGCCTTCGGGAGATGTCTTGTGCCCGACATCGATTGTGTATGCATGCCCTGTTCGTATTGTCAAGCGTGAGGTCTTTGCTGATTTGATTGTCATCCCGATGGTTGCCTTTGATGTTATTCTTGGCATGGATTGGCTATCGACTTATCGTGCAGTGATTGATTGCGTTGCTAAGACGGTGACTTTTGCAGATGATAGCCAGAGGGGAGGTATGCTCGCCAGTGCAGGTACTTCGCTGGTCCTTCCTTTTATTTCATGTCTTGAGGCTGAGAGATTATTGTGTAGAGGTTGCGATGGGTTTCTTGCTTCTATTGTGGATGTGGATGGTATGGTTAAGTTGAATATTGATGTTGTGAGGGAGTTTGCCGATGTGTTTGAGGATGATGTTCCGGGTTTGCCGCTGGACAGAGATGTGGAGTTCGTTATTGATCTAGCTCCAGGTACGGTTCCTATTTCTAAGGCTCCGTACAGGATGGCCCCTACCGAGATGAAAGAGTTGAAGACGCAGTTGCAGGATCTTTTGGATAAGGGTTTTATTCGTCCGAGTTCTTCGCCTTGGGGAGCTCCGGTTCTATTTGTTAAGAAGAAGGATGGGTCGTTGCGACTGTGTATCGACTACAGGGAGCTTAACAAAGTGACTGTCAAGAACAAGTATCCGTTGCCACGGATAGATGATCTGTTTGATCAGCTTCATGGTGCTACAGTATTTTCGAAGATTGATCTTCGGTCTGGCTATTATCAGTTGAAGGTTAGGGAGTCTGATATCCCTAAGACGGCGTTCAGGACCAGGTATGGTCACTATGAGTTTCTCGTGATGTCTTTTAGTCTGACCAATGCCCCTTCAGTTTTCATGGATCTGATGAACCGAGTGTTCAAGCCATATTTGGATAGTTTCGTCATTGTTTTCATCGATGATATCCTGATCTATTCCAAGACCAGAGAGCTTCATTCAGAGCATCTCAGAGTTGTGCTTCAGTTGTTGAGAGAGAGGAGGCTGTTTGCTAAGTTGAAGAAGTGTGAGTTTTGGTTGGATCAGATTTCTTTTCTAGGCCATGTCGTTTCGAAGGATGGTATTGCTGTTGATCCAGCGAAGATTGAGGCGATTCAGAAGTGGCCTATTCCTACTACTGTTTCAGAGGTTCGCAGTTTCCTTGGTTTGGCGGGTTACTATCGTCGTTTCATCTCAGATTTTTCCAAGATTGCCCTGCCATTGTCCAATCTGACGAGGAAGACTGTGAAGTTCGAGTGGTCCATTGATTGCCAGAGTGCATTTCAGGAGTTGAAGGATAGATTGACGACAGCTCCTATTCTTTCATTGCCCAGTGGTTCAGAGGATTTTGTTGTCTTTACCGATGCGTCGAAGAAGGGTCTTGGTGCAGTGCTGATGCAGCGAGGCAAGGTCATTGCCTATGCTTCTCGCCAGTTGAAGGATTACGAGAGGAATTATCTGACGCATGATTTAGTGCTGGCAGCTGTGGTTTTCGCCCTGAAGATTTGGAGACATTACTTGTATGGCGAAAAGTGTGAGATCTTCACAGACCACAAGAGTTTGAAGTACTTGTTTTCTCAGCGAGAGCTCAACATGCGGCAGAGGAGGTGGTTAGAGCTTGTCAAAGATTATGATGTGACGATTAGTTATCACCCAGGGAAGGCGAATGTTGTGGCTGATGCGTTGAGTCGTAAGTCGAGTTCTTCCTTGAGTTCTTTGCTTCAGAGACCGTTGTTGATGGATTTGCAGAGAGAGGAGATTTCATTGGTGGTTCCGGGGACCATTGCTCGTCTTTCAGCGTTGGTCATTCGGGCTACATTGACGGACAGGATCCGAAGAGAGCAGACTGACGATGTTCAGTTGACAGAGTTGAGAGCTAGAGCAGAGGAGAGAGGGAATTCAGAGTTTGGGCTGAATGGAGATGGTTTGGTGACTTTCAGAGGCCGTATTTGTGTTCCTGCTGGTGATGATATTCGGTGTGACATTCTGACAGAGGCTCATACCGCACCATATTCGATTCATCCAGGCAGTACGAAGATGTATCAGGATCTTCGTCGACTCTATTGGTGGCCAGGTATGAAGAAAGATGTTGCTTTGTTCATTTCTCAGTGCCTTACTTGTCAGCAGGTGAAGATCGAGCATCAGAGACCTGCTGGGACATTGCTATCATTGCCGATTCCTCAGTGGAAGTGGGAGCATATTACGATGGATTTCGTGACTGGTCTTCCCAGAGTGCAGAAAGGATTCAATTCTATTTGGGTTATCGTTGATCGATTGACCAAGTCAGCGCACTTTCTTCTAGTCAAGACGACGTATTCCATGAATTAGTATGCCGAGGATTATATCGCAGAGATTGTTAGACTTCATGGTGTGCCTGTGTTGATTGTGTCTGATCGTGACCCCAGGTTTACTTCAGAGTTTTGGAAGAGTTTGCACAGAGCTATGGGTTCGCGGTTAGCGTTTAGTACAGCTTATCACCCTCAGAGCGACGGTCAGTCAGAGAGAGTCCATTCAGATTCTTGAGGATATGCTCAGAGCTTGTACTATCGATTATCCAGGTAGCTGGGATTCTATGTTGCCTTTGGTTGAGTTCACTTATAATAATAGCTACCAGGCGACGATTGGCATGGCACCGTATGAGGCACTTTATGGCAGGAAGTGCAGGTCTCCCTTGTATTGGGATGAGGTTGGTGAGAGGAAGATGTTGGGACCAGAGTTGGTCCAACAGACTGCTGATGTTGTTGCTGTGATCCGAGAGAGGATGAAGACTGCGCAGTCCAGACAGAAGAGCTATGCAGATGTTCGTCGTAGACCTTTGCAGTTCGAGGTTGGCGACCACAGTGTTTCTGAAGATAGCACCTCTCAAGGGTGTGATGAGATTTGGTAAGAAGGGCAAGCTGAGTCCGAGGTTTATTGGTCCATTTGAGATATTGGACAGAGTTGGTGATCGAGCCTACAGATTAGCCCTACCATCAGATCTTGACAGAGTTCATAACGTGTTTCACGTATCGATGCTCAGGAAGTATATTGCGAATCCTTCCCATGTTCTTCACCATGAGCCATTGGACTTGACGCCGAATTTGACGTACCAAGAGATTCCGATTCAGATTCTGGATCGCACATTCAGAGTATTGAGGAACAAAGAGATCGGCATCGTTAAAGTCCTTTGGAGGAATCATTTGATAGAGGAGGCTACGTGGGAACCAGAGGTAGAGATGAGAGAGAAGTATCCTGAGTTGTTCGAGCAGTGATGTCAATTTCGCGGTCGAAATTCCTCTAAGGAGGGGAGATTGTAATAGCCGAACCCGGTGCACGGTACGATTTAAGTTTCGTATGTTCATTTGGGTTATTTGATTAGAGGTCTAGAGTTGTGTTTATGGGCTATAGTATGTTTAGTATATTGTTCTTGAGGTGTTAGTTGTTGTTGGTTGTTCGTTTCAGAGTTCCGGATCGATTTTAGTTGCATTGGAGGTGATCTTGGCCGTGACCATAGTGCACCCGAGGTAGTGCAAGGAGTGCACCCGCGGTCGACTGTTCCAGTTTTTGTGTTGGAGGGCCGTAGCATCACCGCACCCGCGGTGATGCAGGGACCGCACCCGCGGTGTGTAGCGCACCCGCGGTGGCTGTGGTTCAGGAATTTTGTGGACTGCCGAGAGCTCAGCGCACCCGCGGCCTTTGTGTTGGCGCACCCGCGGTGATGTACAGTAGAGGTATGGTCGAGATTTATAGTACCTTTTTGATGGATTTGACTTCATTCTTTCCTCTTTTCATTTCGAAATCCTCTCATTTCTTAGGGTTTTCTTCATTTCTTTCACTTCCTATCTTCGATTCAAGCGTTTATTTGGCGATTCGACTTGAGATCAACGTTCTCCGTGGTGCTAGGAAGCTTAGGTAAGTTTTTGGTGCGATTCTTTTAAGGTTTCGAGTTGAGAGTTGTGTTGGGTTTGTTATTCTTGT
The DNA here is from genome assembly GCF_022965805.1 of Primulina eburnea. Classification (NCBI taxonomy): domain Eukaryota; kingdom Viridiplantae; phylum Streptophyta; class Magnoliopsida; order Lamiales; family Gesneriaceae; genus Primulina; species Primulina eburnea. The sequence continues at coordinate 37,585,788 of NC_133107.1, read as the reverse complement.
GGATTTATGGATTATTAGCTTGGTTTCTTGGATTTGGAGTTGATATTGGTGTTATATTTGGATTATTGTTGTAGGTGGTGATCAAGAACTAAGTTTGTGGTGTTCTTGTGGGTTGTAAGTGGAATTCCTCCCTTTTTGCTCACATGAGGTTATATGTATTGTGTTTAAAAGGTTTTATGTGATATTCCCTTCCATTTGAACTATTGTATGTATTGATTCAATTGTTATATTTATTGGGGCATTTGTTGTCTCATATATATTGAAAAAGGGAATACAAGAGAAATATAGAGTTTCAAAGTTCATGTTTAAATGTCAGAGAATTCAAATGTTTCCGGATTGATAAATACATAGTCAGAGATTGCATGCAATATTAGTTGATCAACACCCATAGGCTTTTATCCCTCAGAGTTATCGGTATTTATATCGATTTGGGATACGAGCAACCCACAGACAGAGATACTATTGATATCAATCCCCATAGTAACGATAAATACCATCTCATTGCTATTTCTATTGCTATTGATATGATATTCATGTTCAGAATTTACAGTCCAGAGTTGATGGTATTTATGATTTCAAATCTATGTTTTACAGAGTTTATTGTTCATTGCTATGTAAGAGTTCCACTTGCTGAGATTTATTCTCATTTCAGTTATTTCATGTGATGTAGATCAGAGTGGTGGCCCGGGACGTTGACTGCGAGACAGGGGTCATATGTATACACCGATGGAAGGATGATTTTGATGGCATGATCATAGGAATGATGTTTTGTTTTTGTTATGTCATTTAAATGATCATGTATTTATTTTGGATGTAAATGTTTAAAGAAGTGTATTTTGAAACTCCTTCCATATTTAAAGTAAAATTTTTAATTTCCGCTGCGTATTTTTAATGTTACGGGTTAGAGGTGTCACAAGGAAGGGCATTTTAAACCGGACTACCATGACAGGAAGAAAAGGCCTCAAGAAAGACCCTTGAACGATGGAGAAGCAGGAGTAGCCTCGGATGGCCATGAGTCAGCTGAAGTGCTAGCCATAGCAGATCAAGATTCCACTAAGGAATGGATACTGGACACAAGCTGCACATTCCATATGTGCCCAACTAAATCCTGGTTTTAGAAACATGAGGAATCAGATCAAGGGCTCGTTCTTCTAGGGAATGATAGAGCGTGTAGAATCAAAGGGATAGGCTCCATCAGATTAAGGATGCAAGATGGAATAGACAGAATCTTGCAAGATGTAAGGTATGTTCCAGAGCTAAAATGAAATCTGATATTACTCGGCACCATAGAATCAAATGGTTACTCCATCAAATCTGAGATGGGCTGCATCAAAGTAACAAATGGCTCATTGGTTATAATGAAAGCAGTAAGACAAAATTCTTTATACATAATTCTGGGCAACACAGTGTTTGGAGGAGCTTCAATGATCCAAAGCAAGCTAGACACATCCAAGTTGTGGCATTTAAGGCTTGGACATGTGAGTGAGAGAGGTTTAAGTGAACTGTCAAAACAAAACTTGTTGTGTGGAGACAAGATTCAAGGTCCAGAACCTTGTGAGTATTGCATACTGGGGAAGGATAAAAGAGTTCAATTTGGAGCGGGAAAACATAATACATCAAGACCTTTTGAATACGTCCATTCCGACTTATGGGGGCCCTCTAAAACTGCAACGCACGGAGGGGGAAGATACTTTATGTCAATAATAGATGATTACTCAAGAAGTGTGTGGGTCTATATATTGAAATGAAAGGATGAAGCCTACATTAAGCTCATTACCGGGTGTTCCTGGATGTTGGTGTCCATTATGGACAAAAAGGGAGAGAAGATGAAGCTCAAGCAACCACTCAAGCCGACACTGAAGCTGGTCCATCAGGAACCAAGGATACGGACACGAACGCTAATGAAGGGACAGAGCATTGAATTGAGGATCACTTGAAACTCCTTATGCTCTGATGTTTCTTTTGAAAGTTTTCTCTTGTTAATGCTTCTACAGTTTTTGATTTTCATGTGTAGCTCTTATAGTCTGTTATTAGTCAGTTTCATTTCCCTGAAATGTCTTTGATGCTATGATTTAATGAACTATTTTTCTCCTGCAAGTGTTGTCTCACATGTTGCCAACATGCTTACCAACACCCATGCTAACTAGTTTTTATTCATGGGAGAAAAATTCTCGAATTCAGGGAGAGATGACTTGAGGTAATATGGATAAATGTGCTTAATCTCATTTTGTCCAGCAAGGCGAAAAGAGGGAGATTGAAGGGAAATATAATTTCTTAATTTAATTTATTTCCCTAATATTATCTTTTTCTTGTTGATTTGTTGTGTATAATATTGAATAAGATTTTGCCTTTCTAGATAATAAGATAATTATGCAAATATTATCATGATATGGTATCAATGTTCAAAAAGAATTTGTTCCTAAGTAAACTCCTACTTTCCTTGTGTAATAAGTTTCCTTATGGAGAGATGAAGTATATGAATAAGAGAAAGAAGGACGTTGTTGATGAGAGCTCTTCATTCACGCACTTTGCACGACAAAAACCTTTCAGAGAAAATTAATTCACAACGTCGCTGCTGTTTTGAAGAGTGATGTTTCACATGTTGCCTTTATTGTTGGAGACATCTACAGACAACATCCGTGACGAAGTTGGCTGAAGATCGTGTTTTGTTGCTCCAGTTTTTGGCTTCACGTTTTTGCTTTCTTAATTATGTTTTAGTGTTGTTAGTTGTTTTAGAAATCATTTATTTTCTCAACGTGTTGAGAAAATTGATTTTAGTAATAATCACTATTGGTATTGTTTTCGTGTAAACTCATTGGTTTTATAATAATTATTATTTTTCCCTGAGGCACCGCGCAAGTTGTTGTAATATTCAGCACAACACTTAATTCTGATAAAACACAAATTTACAATCTTATACTACTACTGTCATATTCGATATACTCATTTTTACTGTTAAACAAAATAGGTCTCCCACCTTACAAGTAGTATCAGAGCCTACTCTTGATATAATAAGTGCTGAATGAAGACATAATGAACAATTTGAGTATAGATATTCTGAGACGAGATACAACCTGGCTCTGATACTAATTGTAGGACCGAGTGCTTACCGCTTTGCCAAAAGCTATAGCTAGTGGTAATAGTGCAACTCAAATCTTTTAAACCGTACAGCAACACAAGCACCACGGTTCGATCGCTCTACCGAGCAAGGACAATTATTGAACCCAACAATCTCCCTCCCAATAATTGCACAACTTGCAATCAATGGGAATCGAACCCGTGACCTTGGCTCTGATACCACTTGAAAGGATCGGTTAATCGAATAAAGAGTGTTTAGAAGGGGGGGGGTTGAATAAACACTCCTCAAATTTAAATATTCTTCGACAATATGAGTTCAGTTTTGTTACAAACTGATACTAGGTATCCCGTCGGTCAATGAAAATCAGTTAAACTCAATGAATCAGTTGCGGAAAATAAACTGACTGAAAGATAGAGTATCTAACTTAAAAGTAACGACTGAAGTGAAGATAACACAATTTTTTTCTGGATGTTCGGAGACTTGAATAACTCCTACGTCACCCCTTCTATCACGAAGATAGGATATCCACTAAAAGACTTTGATAAAATACAAGATATTGTACTGACCCACTTCAATTTCGACTTATCACTTTGCCTCAACTGAAACTCTTAGTATATAACACTTATACAGATGGTAACTTATCTTAGCACAACTTAGAAAAACTATCAAAGATTACAAAGTGCTATTTAAGCTCGAGAATGTAGCCTTGAATGCTACTGATATAACTAGTAAACGTGAGCTTTTAGCTTCTGAATGTGAGTAGATATTTTAGCAGCGTAACAGCAAGTAGAATGTAATAGCTGAAATCAGTCGTATTCTCTTCGGCTGCTACCTTCGATTATTTATAGGCTTCTCTCTCAACGGTAACACTAAAGGATATTTCAATATTCTAACCGTTGATTTCCACGTCGATATACTCTGACAGTCGTACACTGCTCATTCTGAAATGCGGCGTTCCACTACTAGTTGCAGGTAGTTGTACTATTTGTCGGTTGTCGTTTTCAACTGATGACGTGTACAGCTGAGAGATCAGCTGGTAAAGAGTCAGTTGTCGAGAATGATTGAAGTGATGTTCAGCTGAAAGAGCAGCTTGATAGAGGAAACATCTGTTCAGTTATATTTCAGTTGCGTCGATCAGTTAGCTGGATTCAGTTGCTTAGTTCAGTTGGTTTATCTTTTGTCACACACCGGAATTAAGTTTCCAACAATTTCCCCATTTATGGTGTTTTGACAAAACTAGAGTAAAAGAAAACCGAATAACTGAACTCATAGTAGATAAAATAAGAAGTAGATCAACTGAACTCATATTCTTCACAAATACAAGAAAGACTGTTGCTTTTTAAGATTTCTTCTGCTGTTCTAAAATCTCTTTGAGCTATTCCCCTTTTTTGTCAAACAGCTCCATCTTGACAGATAATTTACGAACGTCAGTAGATAGAAGCCGGACAGAAGTGGAAATGTTTTCGATACCAGAGGTCATTGTGACTTGTAGCAAATCTATCTTTCTGGAGACGAGTGTCTCGACAGTGTCAACTCGTTTGTTAATATAGTTTTGAGTTGCAGTGAGACTCAAGGCTATCCCCTTGTTCTTCTGGATTTCTTCAACTACAGATGAGAGAGAGGTAATAGCAGTTTGGATAGCCTTTAGCTTTTGGAGTTGAACTGTTGAGAGTGTTCCAACTTTAAAGTGTGAGACAGTTGCGTATTCTGAATCTTTGAGATGGCTGAGAGCATCTGATTCATACTATTCTGCATATTCTGAATTTCTTCAAAGACAAGATCAAAATCTAATGAGGATGGAGGAGGAGACTGATGAGAGGTTTCCGGTCCTCTTGTGGTTTGATCAAATATAACCAACTCTTGGTCAGTTGCCACTATTTCAGCAACATTATGAACTGAAGTGATTGTTGCAGCAATGTCTTCTGGAACTTGAGGCGGAGAAGTTGGATTCTGATCAGCAGATGAGCTGCCTTGAGGAATAATAGAGTCTGATGAAGCCAAAACTGGTGCCTCTAGAGGATGATCTTGGGAATCAATTGGCACAACAGTTGGAATATCTTGTTCAGCAGATAAATCTGGCTGAACTGGTGCTTCTGAAGAGATAGGAACCTCTGGATTGATTTGATCAACGGGGTGATCAACTTTATCAGAAATAGGTTCACTTAATTGAGATTCTTGCACCACTGCTTGAATAATTTCATCAATGTTTGCGAAAGATAATTATGCTTCAGTGTACATTTGATGTTCACCAGTAGGTGATTGAGACATATCCTGAACTGGCTCTTCAGTTGGAATAATAGCCTGTTCTGAGGATGACTCTTTCTGCTGAGAGGAAGGTTCTTCAACTATTTCCTCTTCATCATCGTCTGGATCTCCTTTATGAAGGACTAACTCTTGATCCATTTCTCAAAAATTTATCTGAGATAGCAAGCCAATCAGATCGGTGTCTAGCTGGGGAATCACCGCATGATCAGCATAGGCAGTAGGATTTGTTGGAACGTAGTTAGCCTTCAGTTTGTCAATAATTTGTGCTAACTTCTTGACTCTCATCTGATCAAACAAATATGTTTTTCTCTCCAGAGCTTGAACAATGGTGGCAGCTTTGACCATCTTGAGGACAAAAGCTTCCAGTTTGATGAACTTGTTCAGCTGGGATTTCTTTCTCAGTTGCTTGGCAAAAATATGAGTACGATAGGCTGTCCAAGCATCATAGAGTTGAAGTTTTGATGCTGCAAAATTATTAACCTTATCCCAAACAAGGTCAATGTGGGTTTGAATGGGATTGGATGGCCTGGGCTCTTCAATCAATTTGCCCTTGCCTTTATCAGAACTGAGGATGTGTGGAATTTCCAGACCGGTTCGAGTAGTATCCACCCGTTCTATAATATTGACGCCTTTGGGTCGGGCAGGTGCGAGAACAGTAGGACGAATAATATTAATCAGAGGAGCTTTGATCCTAACTGTTTCTCTCTTTGCACCAGCTGATTTTTCTGGTGGGATGATCTTCAGAGAAACTGCTTCAATTGGCTGCTGAGCATCTGAAGATATTAGCTTGTCAGTAGGAATAGATTCCTCTGTAGTTGTTGGTTTGATCCTCTGGGTTCTCGGTTTCTTGGCGATCTTTGGGGAAGGAGTTTTCTCTGAATCGGATTCACCCACAACTATTTTCCTTTTTGCTTACTTCAGTTGGGCCAATGTCTTGGCCTTTTTCACTGATTTAGGAGTCACCTGTTGAGTCCCAATCTCCTGTTTTATCTTTACAAACTGAGCAGGAGAAATGTCCAATTTGGTCATGAGTGGCATAATATTCATCGCATTGAAGACTTTGAATTTGGATGATTTTTCTGAATCACCTGCCACTAACCCCTTCACTTTCAGCAGATAGCTCAGTTGCACGGCAAAGCCTTTGGACTGTTTGGATGATAGAAACAAATTCTTTAAAATATTGAATGTAAGATGCTTCCAGTTGAGTTTACGTTCAGCCATAATGATAGAAATGGCTTGAAATTTTTCCAACGTAAGTGCAGCAAAAGATCCAGCTTTCGCCAAAATCCCTTTGGCGACTATATCAGCAAATAACTGAACCTCGTTCTTCAGCTCCTTCATTGGATCGGAAACTTTGATTTTCCGTCCATCAGCAGAAAGTGAGGTTTGCATTTCTTCAACGTCAGATGCTTTAACATCAGAGAGGTGTGCCAGTCCATCAGACGGTAAAGAAAAGATTTCTCCAAAGGAATCTTCAGAGATGGTCAGCAACTGACCATTGATAGTAGAAGCGATGTTTCCATCAGAATTGATCATACCGCTAGAGTAGAATTCCTGAAGTTCTTTGGGGTAGATCTCTTGTGATGATTGTCCCAAGAATGTCCTTAACCCAGCAGTTTCGAGTTTTTGAAAGACGTTCTTGACATCAGCGTCGCCGAAAGATAGAATGGATCCGAAGTTGATAGCCATTGCATTCAGCATATAAGCGGGAGTTTGATTCGCCATTTGGAACTGAATGATTTCCTAAAAAAATAGAAGGATGAAATTTCTTTTTGCTCTCAAGAGTTTGTAGATAAACGTAATAAAAAAAACTGAAATAGAGCGGGGAATGGTATATATGTACGTGACTATTCAAATTCTGGACACGTGTTAGTCCATAGAAATTTTGAATGAAAACGTTTGTACGTGTGCTGTAAGCGTGTGTACTTTAAACGGTTCAAAAGGTGTCCACGTTTCCACCAATCATTTGCTGAAGGATAGAATTTAATGCTTGAAAAACAGTCACGTCACTTGATTTGGAATATAATATGGTTAATTTGTTAACTTATATGAGAAGATTAGTGAAAAACTCAACTGAACGATCAATTGTGTGACTGTGTCCTCAGTTGAGAGTTGACTAACAATTGTCTTCTCAGTTAACCTCTTAAAACTAATATTCCCCCTTAATAGATGCATAAAAAAAAATTTCGAGAATATAAACAAGATTAATTAAAAGAAATCCTGATGCTTAGTAGTGTAAACGTTTGTCATAATGAAATAGTCCTTTCATCTTCTTTGTCCTGTTCTATAAATAAGAGCAGCTTTGTTAGTCGCAAATATATTAGAAAATTATATTCAGTAAAAGAAAATGGCATGTGCAAGAAGTTCAAAATCTCCGGACATGGCTAAAGATTTCATGAAAGCGGCTCTAGAGAAGAGAAAAGTCGAGATGGAATATGATGTTTTCCATCAAATTCTTCGCTACTGGGAGAATCTCCAAGAACTTCAGTTTCTTTGGGAGAATGAGATGGCAACCACTCCCATTTTGCTGGAAAAACTGGAGAAATATCAGGAACGCTTGCACGTTTCCTATACTGTGAATATTTTCGAACCAAACAATATTTACGAGCTGATGCTCTATAAGGAGAGGAGGATCCTGGAGCTCATAGCTCAGTCTGACAGCTTTCATAAGACTTGTACTGGATATTTAAATCAATGGATGGCCAAGTGGAGGGATTTTGTTCAGGAAGAATTGTATGATGTAATTCACAACAATTTCTTCAAATGAATAAAATGATGTTATCAGTTTATCTCTGTCTTGTTATTTTCCTGCATTACTCGATTTCATCAGTTGATAAGTAAATCATAAACACAATTACTAAATACAATGAACTGATAGAAGATTAAATGACATCAGTTGAGAGTCATATTATTAAAGAACTAACTGAATGATCAGTAAATGACAGTAAAACTGACAGATGAATTAACAACCAAGACAACAACAAAAACTGATTAGGATAAATCAATTAATCCAAGTACATTGCGAAAATGAGAAAACTTAGTCTCAGCCAGTGGTTTGGTGAAGATATCAGCTGCTTGCTGCTCAGTTGAGACGTATTCCAATATGATGTTCTTCTTCAAGGCATGATCTCGGATGAAGTGATGCCTGAAATCTATGTACTTGGTCCTGGAGTGAAGAACTGGATTGTAGGTGATAGCAATCGTACTTGTATTATCACAAAATATGGGCGATTCTTTAGCATAAATTCCATAATCTCTCAGTTGTTGCTGAATCCAGAGCAGTTGAGCACAGCAGCTTCCAGCAGCAATATATTCTGCTTCAATTGTGGAAGTTGCTATGGATGTTTGCTTCTTGCTGAACCAGGAGATCAGTCTGTCCCCTAGAAACTGACATGATCCACTAGTACTTTTACGATCAATCTTACATCCTGCATAACATGCATCTGAATATCCAACTAAATTGAAAGATGAATCTTTAGAATACCATAACCCAACATTTTGTGTGCCCTTAAGATATTTCAAAATATGCTTGGCAACTGTAAAATGTGATTGCATAGGATTTGCTTGAAATCTAGCACACACACATACAACAAATACAATATCAGGACGACTAGCAGTTAGATACGATAATGAACCTATTAAACCTCTGTAAAGTGTCGTCTCAACTGATATTCCCCCTTGATCAGTGTCCAGTTTTACTGATGAGCTCATGGGAGTACTTGCAGCTGAACACGATTCCATGCCAAACTTCTTCAGTAATTCCTTCGAGTATTTAGTTTGACTAATGAAAGTACCCAACTCCAGTTGCTTCACTTGTAATCCAAGAAATAATGTCAGTTCACCCATCATGCTCATTTCAAATTTCTCCTGCATTAACTTAGCAAATTTCTCGCATAATTTAGGTTTAGTTGACCCAAAAATAATGTCATCAACATAAATTTGAACGAGTAGAATATGATCATTCTTGGAGAATTTGAACAACGTCTTATCAACTGATCCAACAGAGAAATCGTGATCAGTTAGAAATTTTGAAAGGGTTTCATACCAAGCTCTTGGAGCTTGTTTAAGACCATATAAGGCTTTGTTCAAATGGTAGACATGAACAGGAAGGTGATAATTGATAAAACCTGGAGGTTGTTCAACGTAGAGTTCTTCCTGCAACTGGCCATTCAGAAATGCACTCTTTACATCCATTTGATAGACTTTGAAGTTTTTGAATGAAGCATAGGCAAGGAATATTCTGATTGTCTCCAGTCTTGCAACTGGTGCATATGTATCATCGTAATCAATTCCTTCTTCTTGCCTATATCCTTGTGCTACTAGCCTTGCTTTGTTGCGCACAACTGAACCATCTTCGTTCAGTTTGTTTCTGTACACCCATTTTGTACCTATAACAGTTTTTGAAATTGGTCTTGGAACTAAGTTCCAGACATTGTTATGGATAAACTGATTTAGCTCCTCTTGCATTGCATTTATCCAGTTTGGATCAACAAGAGCTTCATCAGTTTTCTTGGGTTCTAGTTGTGATACGAAAGCTGAATGAGTGAATAGATTGAGCATCTGATTTCTTGTTCTTACTGGATCATATGGATTACCTATTACCAACTCTGGAGGATGTGATTTCTTCCATCTGAGTTCAACGTTTATTGCTTCTAAATCAGCAACTGCTTCTGTGGGCAACTGAATGTTTTCAGTTTCAGTTGGAGTGGTTCCAGTTGGTAACTGAATATCATTTGGTTGCTCTATCAACTGATCGTTAGGGACAGCTTCTGGTTCAGGTGGTTGATCTAACACTTCTGGTTCAGGTGTTTGGAGGTTGCTTTGATTAATATGGATGTATTCATCAACATCATCATCATCATCATCCAAGCTTATATCTATAAATCTATCAGCTAGCTCAACTTGATCAGTTGGCTTATCAATTAGTGCAATTTCATCTAAAACAACATGGATAGATTCCTCAACATTTAAAGTATTTTTGTTGAAGACTCTATAAGCTTTACTCACTGAAGAATAACCAAGAAATATTCCTTCTGCAGATTTAGCATCAAAAGCTTTTAAATGAGTTTTATCATTGACAAGTTTAAAACATCTGCAGCCGAATATTTTAAAATATGAAACCACACTTTTTCTTCCATGCCAGATCTCATAAGGTGTTTTCATATGATTCTTATTAATCATTGATCTGTTTTGAGTGTAACACGCAGTGTTCACTGCCTCTGCCCAAAACCTTTGAGAGATACTAGAATCAGCAAGCATTGTTCTAGCAGCCTCTTTGAGGTTCCGATTTCTCCTTTCAGCTTCACCATTTTGCTGAGGAGTTCTAGCTGCTGAGAGCTCATGCTTGATTCCGGTATTCTCTAAATAATTTGAAAGAATTTAATTGATAAATTCAGTTCCTCGATCGGATCTGATTTGACAAAGTGAATGTATTTCCCTTTATCCATATTCAGTTTTGGTCGAGTATCTTTGGGAGACATTTCATCTTAGTTACTGAACCCTAAACCAGTTTTATCAGTAACTGATTTCTGTGATTTCTGTATATCAGTCAATGCAACAGATGATTTTGTTTCAAGCCTGAATAAGCTCATTTTGCTTTGAATTTTCAAGCATTAACTTTTGAATCATTAATTGATCCTTGCTTATTTCAGTATTGAGTTCAGCAATATCCTTTTTCAGACTCAACATGTCAACTGATTCATCAGTTTTAGTCATATTGTCAATAGGATCATTTTGCTTTGCTCTAGCCTTTTCAAATGATAAGGCAAGCTAATGATACTCACTGACCATATCATGCAATGTTGAAATAAGTTCTTCTCTTGTAAAATTGTAATGCCCGGGAATTATAGAATTAATTAGACAAGATTAATGAAATATCCCAAGACTTGTAGAATTGATCACATAAGATTATGGGATGTTGCTCGGATCAAAAATATAATTTTTCAGAACGTGCAAGACCGCACCCGCGCCCTTGTTTACACCGCACCCGCGGTGTAAGTCCAGTAGGGTAAGAATTTTGGGCGAAGCAAGACCGCACCCGCGGTCTTGCATACACCGCACCCGCGGTGCCAGACCGCACCCGCGGTACAAGACATGACCGCACCCACGGTCTGAGCTTTTGGAACATTGATGCGTATCCGAAACATGAGCGCACCTGCGGTGCAGCAAGGACCGCACCCGCGGTGCGACGTGCAGTGCGAATGACTACGCCACGTTTTATAGAGATGCATGCAGTATATATAGATAGATTGCACGTGGATGTCCTCAGAAATTCAGAGAATGGTCGAAGGGTTGAGGGAAAAATCCTTACGCCTTTTAGATTTGTGATTTCGAAGAATCCGTGTATCAGAATTCGAATCTGAACGCAGTATCGTGTTCCTCTCGACTAGAGCTACACAAGGACGTAAGTTTTATTACGTTTTGCAGTGTTTTGAAAATATGATGTTGTCAGAATTGTATATGATTCAGATATGGTGTTTCTACTACCGTAGACAATGTAGAATTGAAGACAGATTAAAGAACAGACTGTTTCTGTATTTGCTATGTTTTTCAGAGTTGATTGATTGAGATTTCATATCAGATTTGTATTGTTATTGAGCTTATGATTAGTATTGTTATTGATTACGAAGTCTAATATTATATTTATGATGTTTAGACTGACGGAGTATCGAGACTGTGTTGTTATGCCGTTTAAACATCAGTTGATTTAGATTGATCAGATTCAGATATGATGTTGATTAGATTGGGATATTATTGATATGACTCAGATTGTATCTTGTTCAGACATTGATCAGATTGTATACTGAATTGAGTATTGATCAGTACAGATTGTGAATTGAACTACACATTGATACACTGTATTTGATTTTGTCATTTCAGATCGGATATGGATAGACTGAACTTCGAGACTTCGTCTTCCTCAGACGGGGACGACAAAGGTATGATTCATGTGATATTCGGAGAAGAAACAACTCAATTGAGATCACCACTTGAGTTGCCCAATAAAATCACATACTATATTCTCGTTTATATTTTTATATGATTATGCTTGGTTTACTGATTGTATTCATGCATTTAAGATAGGACAGTCTGCGAGATCATCCATCCAGACTGCTAGACGTTCGGCGATATTACAGCTTAGGGGAAGATCACCTCCCCTATTGTAGATGCGGATACAGATCAGGCCGAAGTCTAGGAATAAGACGTACCGTCACCCCGATTGGAGAGTAGGTGATAGATCGTCTTATTCACCCCGGGATCCCTAGAGTTATAGATCGAGTCAAGTCTAGACATGATTTGATTAGGACTTCATACTTACATGGATGTGGCTCCTAGATCGTGGGACCCATCATTATTGCTTTCAGTTGTGCTAGCATGTTTTATGTTTTAGATTGTTTATATGCATGTTTATCTGATTTGAGTTGCATGCTTAATTTCATAGATTATGAAATATATTGTGTGTATACATGATCGCATGTTTTATGAATTAGTTTGTTTATATACATGCTTACCATGTTTTATACTGGGATTTATTCTCACCGGAGTTATCCGGCTGTTGTCGTGTTTTGTATGTGTGCATGACAACAGGTGGGGCTAGATCAGGGTCGAGAAGATGACGAGAGAAGACGAGTTTAGCGTGGTGATTCCGGACTTGTAGCAGATTTGGTTTATTACTTGAATTTAGTAATTGAACCTTAGACTTAGGTTGTACAGTATTGTACTTTTCTACTGAACTGTAGTTTTATACAGATATGTATATTATGTAGATGCCATTACCTTCCGCACTTTATTTTAAAAAGAAAAAATTTTTAGACCCTGTTTTATCAGAACTGATAATTAAATCCCAAAGATGATTAATAAGAAGATGATTAGCGTCCGGGTCCCCACAACAGGTGGTATCAGAGCTGATAGTTCCTTTAGAATTAGATTATCAGAGCGAGAGATCCTTTAGATTAAGATAGTCAGAACTGATAGATCCTTTAGATTGAGTTAGATGGAGATAGAAGAGAATGAGCGGGGTAGATTGAATTTTCTTTCCTTGCATGTGATTGCTAGCATGAGAATTATTTCAATGTTGACTTACATTGTGTGTGCTAGCATGATTTATTGCTTTCCCTATTACATGTTGTTTGTTATCTGAGTTAATTACAGCATGTAATTACTAAGCCTGAACCAGAACCGAGTCTGAATCAGAGTTATATGATCAGAGGAGGGCTGAGACAGATTGTATAGATTGTGTACTAACCGGTTTGATTATCAGATATACCGCCTCGGAGAATTCCAGAAAGGGGTAGTACTTCGTATGATCAGACAGATAGATCAGAATCTCAGATAGATTCATCAGAAACTCAGATAGAAGTAAAGTTGGCAGAGTTTCAGTTATTTCAGCCGTCGATTCTGAGTGGTATAGAAACGTCTGAAAAGTGTCGGGACTGGGTTGATGACATAGAGATATTGTTTGATCTACTGGATTGTACAGATGACCAGAAAGTTAAATTGGTATTTCACCAATTACAAGAGGCTGCCAAAAGTTGGTGGGTTACAATTAAAGGAGTATTAGCACTACGTGGTACTGTGATCACGTGGGAAGTCTTCAAGACTGAATTCTATCAAAGATTTTTCTCAGCTTCGTACCGAGAGGACAAGAAATTGGAGTTTGAGAATTTGAGCCAAGGACAGCTAAATATTGATGAATATATTGCTAAATTCTCGACTCTAATGCGTTTTGCTCCTCATCTAGCTGGAAATGATGAAGCTTTAGTAAATCAGTTCATCAGAGGGTTGAACTCAGAGGTAGTTGCATTTATGAATTTGCAACGACCTTATCATTTCGCTGATATCTTGAGTAGAGCAAAGAGAGCGGAGGCGAGTCTGGTTAGACAATTGACAAGGTTGTGTGTGAAGCCACCCCAGACCCAGCAATCCCCTCTTCGATATGAGCGTGGCAGTACGAGTGGGAAACAAGAGATGCTGAAAACTCGTAAGAAGCCATTCAAGAAGTTGGGAAGTGGCTCCTCTAGCTCAAGTGGTTCGAGTCCAAGCCATACTGATGTCTATTGTAGGACTTGCGGAGGGAGACATTCCTCAGAGCAATGCCAAGGAGTGCTTGGTAGATGCAATATCTGTAAACAGCTGGGGCATTTTGCTAAAGTTTGTCCCCAGAGATGGTCCCGAAGATCGTAGGGAACAGTGTTTAATTGAGAAACAGAACCAGAATCCACAACAGGTACTATTCTTTATGATTATATTGCATATGTATTGATATGTACTAATGCATTTTTATGAGTATCTATGATTGATTAGCATGGAGATATGCTGTACCTATTGGGTTGTTGTACTGTAGTATTACTTTCCTTGATGGTTGAGGAAAATGATGATATCTAAGATTTTTATGATATATATATACTATAGTAAGATAAGAATGAGGTGAGTAGATTGTGCTGTACTTGTGTTGTTGATGATCTGATTTAATTGCATTACTGATATGGAGATGGTGAACAAGTACAGAATTATCGTAAAATGTATGCCAGAAACGGTAAGATTCAGACCAGATCTGGCTGATAAACGGAGATTTTCCGGTAAGGATTCTAGATCCAGAATTCCTTAGATCGTTGTACTGTTTATAACTCGATTATTACAGAGAGGAACAGATGGCATCCTTATGTATTCAATAGATCCATTGAAATCGAGTCTACCAGTGACAGAGTTGCTAGTAATATAATAGTTGACTGGTGTTTGCCTAAATAAGATGTCAGATGTGTTTTATATCAGCAAGAATTGGCAGATTCATGCATGGGCTGAAGAATCCAGTTGACTGAGTATTTCTCTTGAAGACCTTTCCGTTCTGTTTCTAAATTGATAGATTTGGTATTTTGAAAATTTTGCTTGGTACATCTATGATTTATTGATATGTTGCAGCATTTGATTGATTATATTGAATATTTGATGATTGTGCTAAATATTCAGAGAACTATGATCATTGTATACAGAAACGGGTCAGGTATGAATCCGGTATGCAGTTATTGATACAGTGTTTATTCAGAATATGCAGTATCTGAAGATCGATTGATTTAGACAGTTAAGACAGAAAGATCAAGAATTCCAGAAATGTCAGAAATTATTATCTGCAGATTATCTTATTCTGATTCTTTTATTCTCTCGTTGTTATACATCTGTTGAGTATTATTATTGTTCTACATCAGTTATTGCGATATCTTATATTGTTGGGAACATATTGTAATTGCAGATAAGATATAGCAGTTGATATGAGCAGTATGAGGATAGTCAGAAGCATCAGTTGCCAGAAATTTTATTATTTTATGAGTTTTCCTAAACTCACTAGATCTGTATAGGGTCTTTCTATTCTGAACCTGATGAGATATTACTGTTATTGTGAATCAGTGTTTGATACAGATTTGTGTAAACAGTCAGACATGTGATCAGAATGTTCAGAATTTGTTTGTAATAATCAGAACAGAGCATCAGTCAGAATTAACAGATCTGTGATTTTGTGTTGGATGGGACTGATTATTTTATGATATCAGAATGTTTCAGAATTGTTTACAGATTTTGATATTGATAGTCAGAGCCGAATACCTGGTAGGTATTTCTTCTTTAATTTATGTTATTCACTGATTTGTTTATACAGGATAGTTCGAATCTGAACTCACAGATAGTGTCAGAACCGCATAGTAGTGGATTCAGTTTTCATTCAGAGAGTTGAGAATGTATGATATTCGAACAGACAGTCATGATATAAACAGATCAGATCAGTTATAACAGAATGTGTACAGAAATGTTGGCAGAAATTGTACTGACAAGTCTGAATTTCTAACAGAAGAAGACAAAGAGATAGAAATCAGAAGATTATTACAGATTTCGTATAGGTCTGAATAGAAATGGGAGTGCATTTCTATGGTTTTCGTAATGAAATTACCGCCATTTTCTTTAGATTATGATATGATATGATTATGATTGACAGATTATTCAATCTATATCTATCAGTTTGTACCAGATTACGTACAAACAGAACCAGATGACATAGATCAATGTCAAAGAAATAGTCAGATTGACGAGAAGGCAAGAATTAGATGATATCAGATTGTGATTTTGATGGAGTTGTACATGTGATAGATTATATCATAAGCTCTCTTGTGCAGATTTATTACAGATTGATAGATAGTCAGAGTATAGTACCAGATATTGACAGATACTGGTAGAGCTTTAGTACTGGATGTTAGTACTAGTTGATATAGATTATTGTCATTGTGTGACTAACTGTATGACAGTAGCTATCAAGATAGGTCAGACTGGATAGATTTAAGAAACCAATGTCGGATGATGACGATTGGTATTGGAAGATGAAGATTGATTATGTTCTAGATTGGGATAAACAGATGGGATAACAATTACAGATGGTATTGTTTTGGTATAAATTACAGGTTGGTATATACGGATGTTGTATAACCAATATTGTGAGATGAATTCAGTCAGAAGGATTGTGAGAAGTATTGTGATAGGATACTTCTTGACTTTGTATTCCTGATTAGAATCAAGAATGGATACAAGGGAGATATTGCCGAATGATGTTATAAAAAGGAGTTTGGATGGTAAACTCTGTTATACATTTCTTCTAAGAGATTTGGATTGCTTGTAGTGAGTTCGAGGACGAACTCAGATCTAAGAGGGGGAGAAATGAAATGCCCGGGAATTATAGAATTAATTAGACAAGATTAATGAAATATCCCAAGACTTGTAGAATTTATCACATAAGATTATGGGATGTTGCTCGGATCAAAAATATAATTTTTCAGAACGTGCAAGACCGCACCCGCGCCCTTGTTTACACCGCACCCGCGGTGTAAGTCCAGTAGGGTAAGAATTTTGGGCGAAGCAAGACCGCACCCTGCGGTCTTGCATACACCGCACCCGCGGTGCCAGACCGCACCCGCGGTACAAGACATGACCGCACCCGCGGTCTGAGCTTTTGGAACATTGATGCGTATCCGAAACATGAGCGCACCTGCGGTGCAGCAAGGACCGCACCCGCGGTGCGACGTGCAGTGCGAATGACTACGCCACGTTTTATAGAGATGCATGCAGTATATATAGATAGATTGCACGTGGATGTCCTCAGAAATTCAGAGAATGGTCGAAGGGTTGAGGGAAAAATCCTTACGCCTTTTAGATTTGTGATTTCGAAGAATCCGTGTATCAGAATTCGAATCTGAACGCAGTATCGTGTTCCTCTCGACTAGAGCTACACAAGGACGTAAGTTTTATTACGTTTTGCAGTGTTTTGAAAATATGATGTTGTCAGAATTGTATATGATTCAGATATGGTGTTTCTACTACCGTAGACAATGTAGAATTGAAGACAGATTAAAGAACAGACTGTTTCTGTATTTGCTATGTTTTTCAGAGTTGATTGATTGAGATTTCATATCAGATTTGTATTGTTATTGAGCTTATGATTAGTATTGTTATTGATTACGAAGTCTGATATTATATTTATGATGTTTAGACTGACGGAGTATCGAGACTGTGTTGTTATGCCGTTTAAACATCAGTTGATTTAGATTGATCAGATTCAGATATGATGTTGATTAGATTGGGATATTATTGATATGACTCAGATTGTATCTTGTTCAGACATTGATCAGATTGTATACTGAATTGAGTATTGATCAGAACAGATTGTGAATTGAACTACACATTGATACAGTGTATTTGATTTTGTCATTTCAGATCGGATATGGATAGACTGAACTTCGAGACTTCGTCTTCCTCAGACGGGGACGACAAAGGTATGATTCATGTGATATTCGGGAAGAAACAACTCAATTGAGATCACCACTTGAGTTGCCCAATAAAATCACATACTATATTCTCGTTTATATTTTTATATGATTATGCTTGGTTTACTGATTGTATTCATGCATTTAAGATAGGACAGTCTGCGAGATCATCCAGACTGCTAGACGTTCGGCGATATCACAGCTTAGGGGAAGATCACCTCCCCTATTGTAGATGCGGATACAGATCAGGCCGAAGTCTAGGAATAAGACGTACCGTCACCCCGATTGGAGAGTAGGTGATAGATCGTCTTATTCACCCCGGGATCCCTAGAGTTATAGATCGAGTCAAGTCTAGACATGATTTGATTAGGACTTCATACTTACTTGGATGTGGCTCCTAGATCCTGGGACCCATCATTATTGCTTTCAATTGTGCTAGCATGTTTTATGTTTTAGATTGTTTATATGCATGTTTATCTGATTTGAGCTGCATGCTTAATTTCATAGATTATGAAATATATTGTGTGTATACATGATCGCATGTTTTATGAATTAGTTTGTTTATATACATGCTTACCATGTTTTATACTGGGATTTATTCTCACCAGAGTTATCCGGCTGTTGTCGTGTTTTGTATGTGTGCATGACAACAGGTGGGGCTGGATCAGGGTCGAGAAGATGACGAGAGAAGACGAGTTTAGCGTGGTGATTCCGGACTTGTAGCAGATTTGGTTTATTACTTGAATTTAGTAATTGAACCTTAGACTTAGGTTGTACAGTATTGTACTTTTCTACTGAACTGTAGTTTTTATACAGATATGTATATTATGTAGATGCCATTACCTTCCGCACTTTATTTTAAAAAGAAAAAATTTTTAGACCCTGTTTTATCAGAACTGATAATTAAATCCCAAAGATGATTAATAAGAATATGATTAGCGTCCGGGTCCCCACAAAAATCAGTTGAGCTAAAGTCAAATACCTGTTGACTGCTGGACTACATTACTGTGTCACCAGCCATCAGACATTTCACTTCTTCTTCATTGTCACTAGAACTGCATGAAGTTTCTGGTTCTGAGCCCTCGCTGTCAGTGTCTTCCCATTTTGATTTGCTCTCTTCAGCCAAGAGCACTTCATGCTTCTTCCTGGAGAACTTCTATCATCTTTGGATCTCTTTTGTGCTCATATGGTTTCTTTCTTCTTTCAATTGAGCCTTGACTGTCTTTCTTTGGTTTGGTATGAAAGGGGATCGGTTACGGTGCCGAAAGCACAACGGAAGTTTAAAAAATCGAAATTTTGCATGTAATTTTCGGCCACCCCACATTTCATGTAGCAAATACAAAAACAAACACATGTCATACATAGGGTGTTTGAGAGATATACCTATCAATCTTTAAAAGATTGATTGTGGCTCAAACTTTGTTCTTAAACAACAAAGCTCTTGAATGGCTAGAAGATCTACAAGCCTCCTCCTTCCTTCAAAATTAGGCCCACCACTTGCTTGGTAAATCCCCTCTTAATTTGCACTAGAAAATCAAGAGGATTTTTCAAGGAGAAGATTATATCTTCCTCAACACTTGAAGAAGAAAAGAGAGAAAAACTTGGAGGAGAGAACAACTTCAAATTTCGGCCATTGCTTGTGGGAGGGAAGTGTAAATGAGTTGTCTTGGTTTGTGAAAAAGTAGAGACCAACTTTTGCATGCCAAGCCTTGGAGACACAAAAAGTTGTCTCCAACCCTTCACCTCCCATGCATGCATATATTATATGGTTTTTAACAAATTAAAAACCATGGACTAAATTTAATTATCTCAAACATATTTG
This sequence comes from Primulina eburnea, assembly GCF_022965805.1. Taxonomy (NCBI): domain Eukaryota; kingdom Viridiplantae; phylum Streptophyta; class Magnoliopsida; order Lamiales; family Gesneriaceae; genus Primulina; species Primulina eburnea. The sequence goes on along the minus strand of NC_133107.1, from coordinate 37,565,825 downwards.
AGACTAATTAAACATTACTTGAATTTACTCAAGTCCACTAGTTAAATAATTTATTTAAATTGAGCTCCACAAGACTCAATATAATTTAATTAATTCAACACTTGAATTAATTTAATTATTTGGACTCTACTAGGTCCACTAGTGTTTAATTAATTCAAAACTTGAATTAATTTAATTTAGTCCTTAATAATGTTTATGAAAATCACAATTTTCAAATACATTATTCACTTGGTCAACTTTTAATTTAGGAACACATTCATAAATTAAAATTTACATTTCTTTCATAGAAGTCATACTTCTATTTTTCTTTACGCTTATAAACTCATTTATAAGCCGTTCAACACATTGAACTATTTTACTTCTCAACGGGATCTAGAAAGCAAGTACTTGTGTGGCCCTCAATGGTTCACTGATACAACTAGCCGTGGGTTCACATCCCCATGTGATTCGGACTAACATGTCCTTATATGAGCATACCCCAATTGCTCCATTCTTATTTATCAACTCCTTGATAATAAGAACGTCAGAACTCAAGTCTGATAGTACCCAACCAATCATGTTAAACGCCTAGCAGCGTCGCTTTACATGATCCCCTAGGTATCAAATGATAGTGCCTGCAAGAACCATTCAATTATGGTTAGCGTACAGTACGGTCCCTTCAACTCATATATCCCGACCGATTCGACAACCATTGGTATATCGAGAGTTGTCAATGAATCGATACTATGTGTCATGTCGTAGTTGCATCGATGGTGTAATCTATGAAACCCCTTTCATAATTACCACCATACTCTGATCAGAGATTTCAAACTACATATACATGAAAACACATAGGATATCCATACCCGTAGGTAAGCGGTGAATCCCCGACTACAATGCATCGACTCCTATATGTTTCGACATAACTACCCAACCTTGCAACCTGATGACCCCATGAGAGTCGGTAAACAAGTCAAAGTGAAACGCTAGCATATAGAGTCTCAATGTTGTCCCGGGTCATAAGGACTAATGGTGTACAACCATAAACTAGGATGTTTCCACTCGATAAGTGAGAACCACTTGGAAAGTCCTTTATAGAGGGTTGTTCAGTGCACTCTACCAGGAGCACCTATCTGCATGCTCGGACATCACAATGTCCCCTACCAATGAAACATGATACTCACATCGCAGATACTAGTCTCGAGCTCTAGCAGCCTATATCCTTCTTAGTGGCGGCTAAATCGACTAGGAACCGTTTAGAATAGATAGTATTACAAATATGAGTTTCATGATACTCATCATATGAGCATCTCATATTCTTTCTACTATTTGTATATTCAAGGGCTTTATCTATGCAACTAGCATGGGTATACAGATAAAAAAGTGCCAAAACAATAAATTCAAATATTATTAAAATAAATATCGTTTATACATAGAGTTTCAGTTGTGAACACTCGGCCAACACTTGGCTCGACGTGCACCTACTCTAACAATCTCCCACTTGCACTAGATCCAACTACCCATATGCTTTAAACCCATCGATTCGCGATGCTTCTCAAATAATGGTCCAGGTAAAGGCTTAGTTAGCGGATCAGCAACATTATCTGCGGAGCCGACTTTGCCAATGGTGATATCTCCTCTTTCCACGATCTCTCGGAGGATGTGGTACTTTCTCAGTATATGTTTGGACTTCTGATGAGACCTTGGCTCCTTCGCCTGAGCTATGGCTCCCGTGTTGTCACACATCACCGGGATAGGAGCAACTCCATTAGGAATGACGCCCAACTCTTGGACGAAATTCCTAATCCAAACAGCCTCCTTTGCTGAAGCCGATGCAGCAATGTATTCCGCCTCAGTGGTGGAATCCGCAGTGCTGTCTTGCTTGGAACTCTTCCAAGAGACAGCACCACTATTGAGCATGAATACGAATCCAGAGGTTGACTTGGAGTCATCAATATCGCTTTGGAAGCTAGAGTCGGTATAGCCTTCCAATTTCAGTTCTCCACCCCCATAGACCAAGAACAACTTATTGGTCCTTCTCAAATACTTGAGGATGTCTTTCACTGCTTTCCAGTGTGGAAGACCAGGGTTAGATTGATATCTACTCACTACACTTAGTGCAAAAGCCACGTCAGGATGTTTAGATATCATCCCATACATGATGCTACCAATCGCAGATGCATAAGGAATGCTTGTCATCGCAGCTATCTCTGCATCAGTCTTGGGAGACATAGACATGGATAGGGACACGCCATGACACATTGGTAGATTTCCTCTCTTGGACTCATCCATCGAGGTCCTCTTCACGATGGTATCAATGTATGTGGACTGGGTGAGACCAAGCAATCTTTTTGATCTATCTGTATAGATCAGTATTTCTAATACAAAAGATGCTTCACCCAAGTCCTGCATCGAGAACTTGCTTGCTAAATAACCGCTGTTTGAGAGATAACTAGTAGAATCAAGACAAAAGAGAGACAGGAAGGAAAGCACAGCACAGTAAGAACTAGCGCAGCACCATCTGCTAAAATTTTTCTTTTTTTTTTGCATTTACCCCGCCGAACCTGGGGTTGATTGCAACATTCCTACATCATTCCCAATGAGTAGAATGTCATCAACATACAACACCAGGAATGTCACAGCACTCCCACTGACCTTCTTATACACACAGGGTTCCTCAGGATTCTTAGCAAAACCAAACTATTTGATTGTGCTATCGAATGTGAGGTTCCAACTCCTAGATGCCTGCTTTAGACCATAAATAGATCTCTGAAGTTTGCATACCATATGATCACTTCCGACAGATGTGAACCCCTCAGGTTGAGACATGTAAATCTCTTCCTTAATATCCCCATTAAGAAAGGCTGTCTTGACATCCATCTGCCATATCTCATAGTCATACCATGCAGCTATGGCTAGCAAAATCCTTATGGACTTGAACATTGCGACTGGGGAAAAGGTTTCCTCAAAGTCAACTCCTTGTCTTTGAGTATATCCTTTTACCACCAATCGCGCCTTGAAGGTCAATACCTTCCCATCCGCACCAAGTTTCCTCTTATAAATCCATTTACACCCTATGGGAACAATTCCCTCAGGTGGATCCACGAGATTCCACACTTGGTTCGAATGCATGGAATTCATCTCAGATTCCATCGCTTCAAGCCACTTGGATGAATCGGCATCAGATAATGCTTCCTTGAAGGTCCTTGGATCACATTCAAGGTTAGGCTCATCATGGCCCTCTTCAAGAAGCAGACCATACCTCATAGGTGGTCTCGAGACTCTCTCGGATCTTCTAGGAGCTTGTATCTCCTCTCTTGGCTCTTCGGGTGTGGGTTTTATAATGGTGGGTGTCTCTCGAACCTCTTCGAGTTCTATCATCTCGCCTTTTCTATCTAATAGAAATTCCTTTTCCAAAAAGGTTGCATTCCTATAAATAAACACCTTTGTTTTTTGGGGATGATAGAAGTAGTATCCAACCGAATTCTTTGGACATCCCACAAAGTAACATAAAATGGATCGACTATCCAATTTATCTCCCACTACCTGCTTCACATAAGCAGGGCACCCCCATATTCTAAGATAAGAATATTTGGGTGGCTTACCCATCCATATCTCATATGGTGTCTTGTCAACTGCCTTTGTATGGACATTGTTCAACAACATTGCCGCTGTCTCAAGCGCATATCCCCAAAAGGATGGCGGCAACTCCGTGAATCCCATCATAGATCGAACCATGTCCATCAAAGTCCGGTTACGACGCTCCGAAACACCATTTAACTGTGGTGTAGCGGGCGGAGTCCACTGCGAGAGAATCCCATTCTCTCTAAGATACTCTTGGAACTCGGCACTCAAGTACTCACCACCTCGATCCGATCGAAGTGTCTTGATGCTTCGTCTCAATTGCTTCTCTACTTCACTTCTGAATTCTTTGAACCTTTCAAAGGCTTCAGACTTGTATTTCATCAAATACACATACCCATACCTCGAAAAGTCATCGGTAAAGGTGATGAAGTAGGCATGTCCATGCTTAGTGGTGATGCTAAGCGGACCGCACACATCGGTATGGATTAAATCCAATAACCCTTTGGCTCGCTCCACATGGCCCTTAAAGGGAATTTTGGTCATCTTTCCTTTTAGACAAGATTCACAAGTCGTGAGAGCATTAATATCAGACATATCAAACATGCCAACTCCCACTAGCTTGTTCATCCTTCTTAGGGAAATATAGTCCTAATCGAGCATGCCATAATTGTGCCATATTAAGAGTATCTTGTTTGCGCCTATTTGTTGTTGTTATCGCTTGGACATTGTTTAGTGGAATATCTTTCAATTTTAAGTTATAGAGATCGTTTTCAAGTTCTCTGGTACCAACTAAACATTCATTCTTGTAAATGTTGCAAACACCTTTGCTAAATAAACAAGAAAATCCATCTTTGTCTAACATAGAAATGGAAATAATGTTTTTCACCAACTCAGGTACAAATAAAACGTCTCTTAACATTAGCTTAAAATCATTGTCCAAAAGTAAAGTAACATCTCCAACAGCTTTGGCAGCAACCCTTGCCCCATTGCCCATCCTCAAGAAGGTCTCTCCTTCCCTGAGCCTCCTACTTCTTCCCATCACCTGCAAATCATTACAGAGATGTGAGCCACAGCCGGTATCCAATACCCAAGAAGTAGAGTTAATTGAAATTTTTACTTCGATATAGAACATACCGTTTCCAGAACTCTTCTGGGCAAGATATTCCCTGCAGTTACGCCTCCAATGTCTAGGCTTCTTGCAGTGATGACAGATGTCAACATTCTTGTCAGCCTTCACTGGTGTGGCTGCCACTACGGGACCCGGAGTCTGCCTCTTCAAGGGCACGCTCTTCTTGGGACGTTGGAAAGAACGCTTCTTTCCTTTCCCAGGTGGACCGGTCTTCGTACCAGATGAAGAGCCCACAAAAAGAACCGACTTCTCTTTCTTGATGGTGGACTCAAAGGTCACAAGAATGTTCACCAACTCCTCAAGGGTCGGCTCCATCTTGTTCATATTGAATTTTACCACAAAAGGATCAAATGAGCTAGGCAGCGATAAGAGCAACACGTCGGTGGTCAACTCCGAAGGTAAGATCAGATCCATGCCAACGAGCTTTTCCACGAGCCTAATCATCTTCAAGCCATGCTCATGGACCGAGGCCCCATCTCGCATGCGCATAGTGATCAGCTCCTTGACGGTAGAATGCCTAAGATGCCGAGTCTACTCACCAAAGAGCTCCTTGAGGTGCATATGAATGTCATCAGCATTCTTTGCATCCTCAAAACGCCTCTGCAGCTCATCATTCATAGAAGCCTGCATATAACACCTAGCCTTCAAGTCATGGTCACACCAATCCTTGTAGGTCTGCAATTCCTCAGGAGTGCAGCTAGTCGGAGCCTCAGCAGGGGGCGACTCAGTCAGTGTATATGCTATCTTTTCCGAATTTAGGACGATTTTCAGATTTCTTAGCCAAGTGAGATAGTTAGGTCCGGTTAACACATGTTTTTCGAGTATGGCAGAAAGCGGATTGCGAATTGATGACATTGTCAAATTTTGTACTGAAAAGTAAAACAGATAAATGTTAATGACTATTTTAAAATATTTAGTAAGATATAAAGTATGGACTTTTACTTTATAAATTTTCGCTCCCACTGTTTTTACATTTCCACTACCCTCTAGTGAAAATGGGAAAGTCCTTTCCTCAGTAGGTACGTAAGGTCCAATTAGCGAATTATGATCCCGAATAATATCAGCCAATCACAATTCCTAAAAGGTAGCTTCCAATTGCATCACAATGCAACCCTTACGTAAACTTTTGTCTCACGTTTGATTAGGACCCAATAATATGACGTCGTTCATCTTTACGTGTCAAGCCTAACCCATCGATATTGAACCTTAATGGACGGTCGCCATGAGTTCCCTCAATAATATGAGCCGAAATCATGGGAGTTCCACGTAGTTCACATCACCATGTCAATGGATGTCACAGCTTTCCGGCACCCAGGGCCCGCCAATAATATGAGCCGAGCCCCGAGTACAGGGTAGCGTTCATCATGCACCCATTGTCGATGGAAGACATGGAAATTATAAACAAATTTATAATTCCCCTTTTCGGGCTTGATATTAATTTTGAATCTTATTCAAAATGAGGGTTTTTAATTTTGAAAGGTCTCATCATTAATTTTATTTAAAAGCTCGTCATGTTTGATCGTATGTTTGCCGGATTCATGCAACTTTGTTATTATCATAATAATAACGCACATACTCATTATTTATAACATATCATGCATATATTATAAACAGTAAACAAAACAAGGATGATCAATCGCCCCAATACTAATGGCTCGTGTGAGCTAAACACGGGCCTAGGTCCAATCCTAGGGAAATGCATGGGATGCAAATGCAACTATTACATTAGCTTCCAATATTTACATGTCTTCGATCTTCATAATCATCATGGCCACCATCTTCCAATCTTGATCATCCACTATACTAATATTTACAAATAATATCCATGGCAAATAGGGATACATCTCATGGGGAGGGAACGGGCCATAAACCAAGCCCACTTTATAAATTGATAATTATTACAATCATTCAACACAAAATATCCTAGCATACACCTAGCAAATTGGGCTTGGGCTATTGATCATCCTTCATGCATAATATCACATATCATACACCATCAATTAATTATCACAATAATTAATTGATCCAATATTATATATCTTGATCCAATCACTAACCGACACGATTATAAACTAAATTAACATAGTATACAAACACCTTTGTCTACTTTCAAATTAATTTATTTATAACCGAATTTCTTGTAAATCACAATTTACTGTAAATAATTAAAGTCCAACTTCAATTATTTATTTTATGAGAAAAATTTACAACTTTTGTAATTTTAAACTTAAGGGCCCAAATACATTTTGGCCCATTTAAAATTCACAAATATGTTAGCCATCCAATTGCCCAACAACTCAAGGCCCATGACACTTTGATATTCCAAAACACTTTTGGAAACCCTAGTCGTCATCGCCGTCGCCGGATTCCGGAAATTTTTTTTTTAATTTTCAATGGGGCTGTTCGGGCAGCCAGCCCGAGCTGCCCGAAACGGGCAGCAACATGCTGCCTGAAATTCCCCACAATAAGCCTCGGTTTTTGGTTGCAAAAATACACTCATGCGGTTAGAAATCGATCTCAACATAGTATCTCGTAATTGCTACACAAAATCGTAACCTTAGCTCGGATACCACTTGAAAGGGGATTGGTTACAGTGACCGGAAGCGCAACAAAAGTTTAAAAAATCGAAATTTTGCATGTAATTTTCGGCCACCCCACATTTCATGTAGAAAATACAAAAACAAACACATGTCATACATAGGGTGTTTGAGAGATATACATATCAATCTTTAAAAGATTGATTGTGGCTCCAACTTTGTTGTTAAACAACAAAGCTCTTGAATGACAAGAAGATCTACAAGCCTCCTCCTTCCTTCAAAATTAGGCCCACCACTTGTTTGGTAAATCCCCTCTTAATTTGCACTAGAAAATCAAGAGGATTTTTCAAGGAGAAGATTATTTCTTCCTCAACACTTGAAGAAGAAAAGAGAGAAAAACTTGGAGGAGAGAACAACTTCAAATTTCGGCCATTGCTTGTGGGAGGGAAGTGTAAATGAGTTGTCTTGGTTTGTGAAAAAGTAGAGACCAACTTTTGCATGCCAAGCCTTGGAGACACAAAAAGTTGTCTCCAAACCCTTCACCTCCCATGCATGCATATATTATATGGTTTTTAACAAATTAAAAACCATGGACTAAATTTAATTATCTCAAACATATTTGAGACTAATTAAACATTATTTGAATTTACTCAAGTCCACTAGTTAAATAATTTATTTAAATTGAGCTCCACAAGACTCAATATAATTTAATTAATTCAACACTTGAATTAATTTAATTATTTGGACTCTACTAGGTCCACTATTGTTTAATTAATTCAACACTTGAATTAATTTAATTTAGTCTATAATAATGTTTATGAAAATCACAATTTTCAAATTTATTATTCACTTGGTCAACTTTTAATTTAGGAACACATTCATAAATTAAAATTTACATTTCTCTCATAGAAGTCATACTTCTATTTTTCTTTACGCTTATAAACTCATTTATAAGCCGTTCAACACATTGAACTATTTTACTTCTCAACGGGATCTAGAAAGCAAGTACTTGTGTGGCCTTCAATGGTTCACTGATACAACTAGCCGTGGGTTCACATCTCCATGTGATTCGGACTAAACATGTCCTTATATGAGCATACCCCAATTGCTCCATTCTTATTTATCAACTCCTTGATAATAAGAACGTCAGAACTCAAGTCTGATAGTACCCAACCAATCATGTTAAACGCCTAGCAGCTTCGCTTTCATGATCCCCTAGGTATCAAATGATAGTGCCTGCAAGAACCATTCAATTATGGTTAGCGTACAGTACGGTCCCTTCAACTCATATATCCCGACCGATTCGACAACCATTGGTATATCGAGAGTTGTCAATGAATCGATACTATGTGTCATGTCGTAGTTGCATCGATGGTGTAATCTATGAAACCCCTTTCATAATTACCACCATACTCTGATCAGAGATTTCAAACTACATATACATGAAAACACATAGGATATCCATACCCGTAGGTAAGCGGTGAATCCCCGACTACAATGCATCGACTCCTATATGTTTCGACATAACACCCAACCTTGCAACCTGATGACCCCATGAGAGTCGGTAAACAAGTCAAAGTGAAACGCTAGCATATAGAGTCTCAATGTTGTCCCGGGTCATAAGGACTAATGGTGTACAACCATAAACTAGGATGTTTCCACTCGATAAGTGAGAACCACTTGGAAAGTCCTTTATAAAGGGTTGTTCAGTGCACTCTACCAGGAGCACCTATCTGCATGCTCGGACATCACAATGTCCCCTACCAATGAAACATGGTACTCACATCGCAGATACTAGTCTCGAGCTCTAGCAGCCTACATCCTTCTTAGTGGCGGCTGAATCGACTAGGAACCGTTTAGAATATACAGTATTACAAATATGAGTTTCATGATACTCATCATATGAGCATCTCATATTCTTTCTACTATTTGTATATTCAAGGGCTTTATCTATGCAACTAGCATGGGTATACAGATAAAAAAGTGCCAAAACAATAAATTCAAATATTATTAAAATAAATATCGTTTATACATAGAGTTTCGTTGTGAACACTCGGCCAACACTTGGCTCGACGTGCACCTACTCTAACATGGTACAGTCAGCAATGAAGTGACCTGGTTTGCCACAGTTGTAGCAAGCGTTTGATCCTTCCTTGGAATTGCTTCTTTGATATTTATTTTGAAAGTTTCCTTGATTTTTCCTCATAAATCTTCCAAACTTTTTGATAAACAATGACATGACATTATTTCTTAGTTGATCAGCAGCTTTTTCAACTGAACAAGTTAGTTCTGTTCTAACATCTGCTAAGGCAGTCGTGGCAGTTGGAGTAGAAGATTCTCCTTCTCGAGTTTGCAGCTCAAACTCGTAGGCTTTCAAATCAGCAAATAGAGCATGAAGCTTAACTTTGTTCAGATCCTTGGATTCCCTCATTGCCATGGTCTTCACGTCCCACTCCTTAGGAAGACCTCTGATTATCTTCAATGCAACTTCTTTGTTTGTGTACTTTTTTCCAAGTGCATTTAATTCATTGATGATGCAGCTGGTTCTTTCACCATAATCTTGCATCGTTTCACCAACTCTCTTTTTGATATTGTCAAACTTCTGAACAGTAACAGAAAGTTTGTTTTCTTTGGTTTGTTCGTTCCCTTCGCAAAGATGGATCAGCTTCTCCCAAATCTCTTTGGTTGTCTTGCACATTTTGATTTTGCTGAAAGTTACTTTATCAACGTGTTGTATAGTATGTCCTTTGCCACATTATCCAAGTTGGATTTTCTTTTATCCTCTGTGGTCCATTCTTCTCTGGGCTTTTCTATACGATGAGGTGCCCCATCAATAATGAGTTCAGTTTTGTTACAAACCGATACTAGGTATCTCGTCGGTCAATGACAATCAGGTAAACTCAATGAATCAGTTGCGGAAAATAAACTGACTGAAAGATAGAGTATCTAACTGAAAAGTAACGACTGAAGTAAAGATAACACAATTTGTTTCTGGATGTTCGGAAACTTGAATAACTCCTACGTCACCCCTTCTATCACCAAGATAGGATATCCACTAAAAGACTTTGATAAAATACAAGATATTATACTGACCCACTTCAGTTTAGACTTATCACTTTGTCACAACTGAAACTCTTAGTATATAACACTTTTACAGATGGTAACTGATCTTAGCACAACTTAGAAAAACTATCAAAGATTACAAAGTGCTATTTAAGCTCGAGAATGTAGCCTTGAATGCTACTGATATAACTAGTAAACGTGAGCTTTTAGCTTCTGAATGTGAGTAGATATTTTAGCAGCGTAACAGCAAGTAGAATGTAATAGCTGAAATCAGTCGTATTGTCTTCGGCTGCTACCTTCGATTATTTATAGGCTTCTCTCTCAACGGTAACACTAAAGGATAATTGAATATTCTAACCGTTGATTTCCACGTCGATATACTCTGACAGTCGTACACTGCTCATTCTGAAATGCGGCGTTCCACTACTAGTTGCAGGTAGTTGTACTATTTGTCGGTTGTCGTTTTCAACTGATGACGTGTACAGCTGAGAGATCAGCTGGTAAAGAGTCAGTTGACGAGAATGACTGAAGAGATGTTCAGCTGAAACAGCAGCTTGATAGAGAAAACATCTGTTCAGTTATATTTCAGTTGCGTCGATCAGATAGCTGGATTCATTTGCTTAGTTTAGTTGGTTTATCTTTTTTCACACACCGGAATTAAGTTTCCAACAATATCAATTATAGGACCGAGTGCTTACCGCTTTGCCAAAAGCTATAGCTAGTGGTAATGGTGCAACTCAAATATTTTAAACCGCACAGCAACACAAGCACCACAGTTCGATCGCTCTACCAAGCAAGTACAATTTTGCACCCAAAAACTGGATTATGATCGTCGCCTATGAGTAATTGCTAATGAGGCATTCAGTCTTGGGGACCCCATCTCTAATGAACGATTAGTTAGCAAGGTTATCCGTTCTTTGCCCGAAAGATTAAACGTCAAAATTTGTGCAATAGATGAGGCTAAGGACACGACTCAGATGGCTTTGGAAGATTTGATAAGTTCACTTCGTACATTTGAAATGAAAATGGACATGCAGAAAAAGGACAAGGGCAAGACTATTGCATTCCAAGTTCTAATGACTCGTATAATGATCTTCTTCAACTATCCCAAGAGGTAAATGAATCGGACCTTTGTGAGGATTCTATTTCCTACGTTACAAAGAAATTCGGGGATTATTTGAAGAGAATCAGAGATAAGAAGAAGGCTGAACAACCATCAAAGTTTCCTAGTCTACCAGCTCCTGAAAGAGCAGAGAAGCTTCCTGTTGAAGGCCAGTTTCGAACAAGAAATGAAGGTAAGGGCCAGCTTAATCCAAAAAGGTATGATTATGTACAATGCATAGAATGCAATGGATTCAGACATTATGCCAATGAATGTGCAAATAGAACTCGCAAGAATAAAGGGTACAATGTTTCTTTAAGCGATGAAGAATCTGATGAGGAGGAATCCAATGAAGAAAACAATCACACCTCCTTGACTGCACTTTGGTAGAAAGACGTTGGTTGCAGGTGAAACGTTTAGGTGTTTCCCTAGGTGTTGCCACTCCTGGATGCAATACGTGCGCAAAATCAGGGTGTCTAAAATCTAAAACTTCTGGAAACTCAAGCGAGGATGATGAGCTGAAAGCTGATGATGAAGAAATCACTCTTGAGAGTGTACAGAAGCTTTATGAAGAGTTGTATGCTGATTGGACAAAACGAAATAAGCTTAACTCAACTCTCATGAAGTAGAACACTGAACTGAAAGCTGTGATTGCCAAACTTGAAGTAATCCTAAGCAAAAAGGACTTGGAACTATGAAAGACCAAGGATGAGCTTCAGAAGACAACTGAGACACTAACCAAGTTCAATTCGAGCCATCTAAGTTTGAATCCATACTTTTGATGAGAAGAGATGAAAAGAAAGGGTTAGGTTTCAAAGACAACATCTTTGAAATTGGTGAATCATCTAAATCAACCATCTTTGTGAAAGGAAAAATTGATTCTTCTAAACATTCACAATCCAAATTTTTGAGCAAAAGTCCTCCACCAAAAATACAACCTACTGCACATGTTTCGAAGCAAAGAAAACGCAGGTATGTGTGTCATTACTGCTTTAATCTTGGACATATCAGGCCCTACTGTTTTAAACTCAGTGAAGATTGGATAAATTCAAAGGCGAATCGGATGTTCCCTCGAATGTTGCCCAACACTTACCGCAACACCTCCAACCGTCGACCTACAGTAAGACAAATTTGGGTACCAAAGTTAAAAACTCACTGTAATGTTGTTTATACATCTTTAAATACTAACACTACATGTCACTGGTACTTTGATAGTGGAAGCTCACGCCATATGACAGGATCACGAGAACATCTCATCGATTATGTTGATAAAAAAGGCGGTAAAGTAACCTATGGAGGGGGAGCTAAAGGAAGGATTGTTGGAAAGAGAACATTGAATGTCGAAGGACTACCAAATCCCCACAATGTGCTTCATGTTGAAGGATTAAATTCAAATTTAATAAGCATAAGCCAATTGTGTGATGATAATTTGCATTTCAAATTTGATAAACATATTTGTGAATCTTTTGATAAAACTAACTTGTGCATTATGACAGGTACAAAGTCTTCGGACAACTGCTACCAAATAGTTGAAGAACTTTCATGGAAACATGCACAAGTTAGTGAACTCGACCTATGGCATAAAAAACTTGGACATGTGAATTTCAAAACGCTGAAGAATTTATGTAAGTACGATGCAGTACGAGGTAAGCTTAATCTTTCATCTGATATACCATATGTTTGTGGCGATTGTCAAAAAGGTAAGCAAACTCGCGTGTCACATCACATGCTGCCCAACTTTGGGACAACACGTTGTCTTGAATTTCTACAGATGGATCTTATGGGTCCTATGGAAGTGGAAAGCTTTGGAGGTAAGGAGTATTTGCTAGGTGTGGTTTTTACGTGTTTTATTGCATTAGTTTTATGTGTGTTTGCATTGTGCATGCGTAAATTTCATTTATATTTTGTTCGTTTTAGAGTAAAGAATATGCCTATGATCATGCCTCACTTGTGCGTGAAGAAAATGTGCAAGCCAAAAAGATTATGGGCAGAAAGGTTGGCGCCCGAGCGGTAATATTTTACTGCCGGGGCGCGAGATGTGAATTTCTGAGTTAATTTCCAGAAAGTGTGGCGCTCGGGCGGTAATATTCTACCGCTCGGGCGCGAGAAGTATCTTCCGACGAGTTAACATACAGAAGAGTCGGCGCTTGGGCGGTGAAATCTTACCGCACGAGCGCGAGAGGCTGGACTTCCCAAGCAGGATTACAGAGGGTGTGGCGCTTGAGCGGTAATTTTATACCGCCCGAACACCACCTAATTTTGGAAAGATTTCTTGGCCGATTTCTACCCTTACTTCTGGATATGGATGATATGGAAGGAATTGGACGATTTGGAGGATATTATTCAAAAATTATTCAGCAGCCAAGGAGTCTAAAAAGGGAGAAAAGCTTGGAGCAATTTCTTGGAGTTGAAAATTTGAAGATTTACTGGAACCGTTCTTCGCATATCTCATATCGTCTAATATTTTTTATTTAGAATTTATCGTTTAAACACTTTTTTGTCTATTTTTACTATGAATTTGAGTAGCTAATTTTATATATTTGTTGAGATTTAAGGGGATCCTATCCCGAACTTTGATTTGATTAAATAATGTGTTGATTTGTGATTTATTCTTGATTATACTATTGTTTTATCGTGTTGTTAGAGCGTAACTAACTTTAACAACTTTTTTATATTGCGAGTGAGTTCGAGAGAATAGCTTGTGATAGGAACGAGTAGTATAATCCGTGGATCTACAATTTACATAGACATATGAAATTGGATATGCGCCGATAGTTATAGTCCTAAAGGTCGAAAAGTAGGGGATTTCATAGATCGATATGCGATTCAATCTTGATAAATAATTAAAGAAATTTAATTACTTCACTGAATATAATTAGGTTGGCATAGCTTGAGAGGGCGTGTTCAATTGAATAGGAAATCCTGTCGGAGGCGTAGATCACTGTCGAACGAATTAGTTAATTAACGAGGGGTAGGTGAACCGAAATTCTCAACAAATTCATTTCTCATTGAAATTTATTTAAGTGGTCTAGAGTTTATATTTCATCATTTAAATTCTTGAATTTATTCACTAAGTTTTTATTTAATTTTAGTAGTCATAAACAACCATTCAAATTTCGTTGCTATAGATTTTATAACTGGAAATAAATAATTGTAAAATACAGTGGAATGATACTCGTACTCTCCTACATTATATTATAATTTGACATCGTGCACTTGCGATTAATTTTCGAGCATACAAAACCATATTTTTATTGAGGATTACACAGTGAAAGTTTTGCTCGATCAAGTTTTTTGCGCCGTTGCCGGGAACTGTTAATTTACAATTTTATTTTTAGTTATTTTATTTAGCATTGTTTTATTTTTCTTGAGCTAACACTCGATATTCTATTCCAGATATCTTTTCCAGTGCATGCCAAAGTCACTTGACGTGGAACTTGAGCAGTTTGATCCTAAAATCGAAAGAACTTTCCACAGGAGAAGACATCAGCAGAGGCTTAAAGAACTGATGGAGAGGCTCGAGCGTGAGCATGAGGAGGAACACCATGACAATAGACATGTTGAGGTGCCACGCCACATACCGATGCTAGAGTATGCCCAGCCTTCTTTGGATGGTGCACGCCCCAGCATTGCGAGGCCTATTGTGGTGGCAAACCAATTCGAAATCAAGCCAGCTATAACTCAGATGATCCAGAATACAGTCCGGTTTGGGGGATCTGCGTTAGATGACCCAAACACGCACATCGTAGATTTTCTTGAAATTTACGACACTTTTAAATTTAATGGAGTTTCTGATGATGCTGTTAGATTACATTTATTCCCTTTCACCTTACGTGACAAATCTAAAGCATGGTTAAATTGTTTTCCTGTAGGTTCGATCACCACATGGAAGGACATGGCGAAAGCGTTTCTCATTAAATACTTTCCTCCATTGAAGACCATGAAGCTGCGGGCAGACATCACCACATTTGCTCAATTCGAGCAGGAGTCTTTATATGAGGCATGGGAGCGTTTCAAAGATCTATTACGGAGATGCCCACATCACGAATTTCCACTTGGGTTAGTCGTTCAAACCTTTTATTATGGCTTGCTAACTCCTAATCGTACTATGATAGATGTTGCTGCTTGTGGAAACCTATTGAGGAAGACTGCTGCTTGTGGAAACCTATTGAGGAAGACTTTGCTGAAGAAGGATATGAGCTGTTGGAGGGAATGGCTGCTAGCAGCTGTCACCCTCAATCTGAAAGAAACAACCAGCGGAGGAGTGCAGGAGTTCACCAGGTAACTGACCTTTCTGCTATTACTGCGCAACTTGATGTCTTGAACAAGAAATTGAGCAGCTTGAATATGGTTTGCACAGCTATGCGTCTCCAAGAGATATTCTGTGATAAGTGTGGAGGTGAACACTTTGCGAAGGACTGTCAAGATGGAAATCCTTTCTATGTGCAAGAAGAGGCACCAGTGAATCAAGTGGGACTCCAAAACCATCCAAGGAATGATCCCTATTCGAACACATATAATCCTGGATGGAGGCAACATCCCAACTTCTCATTGGGTGGTCAAAACAGTCAGAATCGACAACAAGGAGGACAACCGTATGGAAAACAACCGATGTACAGATCTGACCTTCCTAGAGAAGAAAAGTTCAATTTGGAACAGATGATGTCTAAGTTCATCTCATCTACCGAAACTAGAATCCAAAACCAAGATGCATCAATAAAGGGGCTAGAGAATCAGATTGGGAAGTTAGCAAAGAAGATAGCAAGTAGAGAGCCGGGCACCTTGCTAAGTAACACGGAGACCAATCCAAAAGAGCAAGTGAAGGCCATCGAGTTGAAGAGTGGGAAAATTTTAGAGTCTAGAGAAAAGGAAAAAAATCAAGTATCGGATGAACAGACTAAGACATCCAAAGGTAAGTCTTCTAACTCTACACTAACACCCACTGCACAATCAAAAATTGTTATACCTCCTTCTTTCCCTGCAGCATTAAAAAAAGGCAAAACTTGATGCACAATTCGGTAAGTTTCTTGAGGTATTTAAAAAATTACATATCAATATTCCTTTTACCGATGCGTTGATGCAAATGCCTAGTTATGCTAAGTTTCTGAAGGACATCTTAGCAAACATAAGAAATTTGGAGGATCGCATGAAGGTAAATCTTACTGAAAATTGCTCTGCTTTGGTACAAAAAAAGATCCCACCGAAACTTAAAGATCCAGGGAGTTTTTCTATTCCTTGCATGATTGGTGATGTTTTTTTTCATAAAGCATTATGTGATCTTGGTGTAAATATTAACCTCATGCCTTTGTCTGTGTTTAGGAAACTGGGATTGGGAGAACCTAAGCCAACGAGAATGTCTTTACAACTAGCTGATAGATCTGTCAAGTATCCACGAAGAGTGATTGAGGATGTGCTAGTGAAAGTGGACAAATTTAATTTTCCTGCAGACTTTGTTGTACTTGACGTGGAGGAGGACATGGAAATGCCATTGATATTGGGGAGGCCATTCCTTGCAACTGGCAAGGCCCTAATAAATGTGCAAGAAGGGAAATTGAGATTGAGAGTGCGGGAAGAGGAGATTACTTTTTATGTCTTTAATGCAATTAAGCACACACTGCATTCTGATAGTTGTTTTAGAATTGATGCTTTTGATTCGCTTGCACGTAACTATCTGCAGGATGCTATCAAGGACCCTTTGGAAGCCACTCTCACTACTGAATTTAGGAGGATGACTTGGACGAAGAAAAAGCTGAAATAGTGGCATACTTTAATGCCAACCATCCATGGAGAAAGCCAAAGAAGATGAAACTGGAGGATTTGGGAAAGCAAAGAGGTTTGACCCCTCCAAAGTCAAGCATCGAGAAACCACCGACGCTTGAGCTCAAGCCATTGCCTCCGCACCTAAAGTAAATATACCTAGGTGAGAATAATACTTTACCTGTTATTATTTCTGCAGCCTTGACAGATACTATGGAGAGAAAATTGCTTCAAGTTCTCAAAGAGCACAAAAAGGCATTTTCCTGGAAGGTGGCAGACATCAAGGGAATAATTCCATCAATCTGCATGCACAAAATCTTGTTGGAAGAAAAGTACTCACTCCTCGTGCAACCTCAAAGACGACTCAATCCAAAGATGCAAGAAGTAGTGAAGGATGAGACTATCAAGCTTCTCGATGCATGTATTATCTATCCCATTTCAGATAGTGCATGGGTAAGCGTTGTTAAGTGTGTGCCTAAGAAAGGAGGGATTACTGTGATAACTAGTGAAACAAATGAACTTATTCCCACGAGGACTGTTATGGGGTGGAGAGTGTGTATTGACTATAGGAAGTTGAATGATGCCACCCGTAAGGACCACTTTCCCCTTCCCTTTATTGATCAGATGTTGGAAAGACTAATGGGGCATGAGTTTTACTGTTTTTTAGATGGGTATTTGGGGTATAATCAAATCACTATTGCACCTGAGGACCAAGATAAAACCACTTTCACTTGTCCTTATGGAACTTTTGCTTTCCGTCGTATGATTTTCGGTCTTTGTAATGCCCCTGCTATATTTCAGAGCTGCATGACTGCTATATTCCATGATATGATCGAAACATTTCTTGAAATATTTACGGATGACTTTTCTATCTTTGGTGCAACGTTTGATGAGTGTTTGCAGAATCTGAGATCCGTGTTGAGGCGGTGCGAGGAGACGAACCTGGTGCTGAATTGGGAGAAGTGCCACTTCATGGTACAAGAGGGAATTGTCCTAGGGCACAAGATTTCGGAGCATGGAATGGAGGTGGATAAGGAAAAAGTGGAAGTTATCAAGAACTTACCACCTCTGACATCCATAAAGGGAGTTAGAAGTTTTCTAGCCATGCCGATTTTTATCGGCGTTTTATCAAAGATTTTTCAAAAATTGACAAACCTCTATCTTCCTTAATTATGAAAGTTGTACCTTTTGATTTTAATTCTAACTGTCTGCAGGCCTACGAGGATTTAAAGGAGCACTTGGTGACGGCTCCTGTCTTGGTGGCACCAGATTGAGATCTACCTTTCGAGGTCATGTGCAATGCAAGTGATACTGCGGTTGGTGCTGTCCTCAGTCAAAGGCGGAACAAGGTATTTCACACTATATACTATGCAAGTAAGACTCTAGATGAAGCACAATTAAACTATGCCACAACTGAAAAAGAGTTAATTGCAGTCGTATTTGCACTTTACAAGTTCCATTCATCCTTGTTTTGTCGAAGTAATTGTGTTTGCTGACCACTTTGCCCTTAAATATCTGCTTGCTAAGAAAGAGGCCAAACCACGGTTGCTTAGGTGGATATTACTTCTCCAATAGTTTGACCTCGAAATAAAAGATAAAAAAGGTGTAGAGAATGTGGTTGCTGATCATCTTTCTAGGCTTGAGCATGTTAGTAAAAATTGTGAAAACGATGGGATAGATGATTGGTTTTCGGATGAACAATTGTTAGAGGTGAAAAATTGTCCATGGTATGCAAATTTTAAATTTATCATTTCACCAAAGAAAAAATATTTTTGGGAGGAACCGATTTTGTTTAAAATATATGCAGATGCCATGATAAGAAGGTGTGTTGAGGATACGAGATGGCATGCAATTTATTAGATAGGTCGCAGTAAGTACAGCTTCCCCCCAATAGAATTTTGGTATGTTTGAGGTGAACATGAGTGATCGTGAAACCTCAAGAAGATGTCGATTCTTCCTCTCAGCAATGTCGTTTTGTTGAGGAGTTTGAACATAAGAACTTGTGTGCACGATTCCATTAGTCTTGAAGTAGTGCCCAAGTTCGTGGTTGAAAAATTCTCCATCATTATCAGAATGGAATATCTGAATATTAGCTTGAAATTGGGTTAATATCATGGCATGGAATTGTTGAAATAATGAAGCAGCCTCAGATTTGTTTTTCATAAGGTATACCCAACTAAGCCGAGTATGATCATCAACAAATAATAAGAACCATCGAGATCCGGTAGTATTTGCAATCTTAGAAGCTCCCCAAATGTCACAATGAATCATGCTAAATGGCTTAGATGCCTTGTATGGGCGAGGTGGGTATGATTTGCGAGTATGTTTGGACAGTTGACAAATATCACATGAAAATGCAGTGACATCTTTATTAATAAACAATGAGGGAAACATTCTTTGCAGATACAAGAAATTAGGATGGCCTAACTGATAGCGAAGTAATAGGATATCACTATGATTACTGTCCTGAAAACTAGAAATATTATGTGAAGATGCGAGAGAGCATTGTGGAGTTGCAGTGGGGTTGTTGGTGTTGATGATGTAGAGTCCAGAACATAGTTTAGCACATCCAATCATCGTCCACGAGCCCCAAGCCTGAAATAAACAAGAATGATCATCAAAAGTTGTGAGACATTTTAAGTCTTTATTCATTCCATGGACTGAGAGCAAATTGCACTGGAGTTTTGGAATATAAAACACGTTATCAAGCTTCAACTTTGGAGTGACGGTGACTGATCCAATTCCTTCTACTATGGAATGTGTGCCATCGGCGATCATAACGGAGATAGGGTGGTCACATGGTGAATAGGATGTGAATAAGGATTTATTACCAGTCATGTGATCTGACGCACCAGAATCGACAATCCAGGACAATTGATCAGCCTGGACATGCAGGGCTTGAGAAGTGTTACCTCGTTGTGCAACGCTGCTGGAGGTGCTGCTGGAGGTAATGGATGGGCTTGGCGGATGATACTATGGAGAAGATCAAGTTGCTCCTTACTAAATGGATTTGAGGTTGCAATGTTGGCCTTGCTCTCGGGATCACTAGAATGGTAGGGTGGCTTTCCATTCGGTGGCTTACCATGGATTTTCCAACACGTCTCACGAGTGTGTCCGAGCTTCCGGCAATGATCGCAATACGGACGTGGCTTTCGCAGTTTATTGTCATATGTAGCTTTTGCCGCAAATGGCTGGTTGGAGTCGGATGAGCACATCGTCGATGCCTCTGCAGGGGTTGAAGACAGCACTGGCGGCTCGCCCATCATTACTTTCCGTCGACTCTCTTCATGTCGAACAGATGAGAATGCCTCCTGAAGTGACGGTAATGGCTTGATACTGAGAATACGGCCTCGGACGTCATCGAGCTCCTTATTCAGTCCGGATAACATCTTGAACACACGCTTGGTCTCAATGATTTTGTTATAGAGATGGGCATCTGCAGGGCATGTCCACTTGTGTTGATCGTAGAGGTCTAGTTTCTGCCAAATTCGAACAAGAGAGGTGTAGTAGTGCGTGACTGAGGAATCGCCCCATGGAGACTGCTCTCTATCTCGAAGAGCTCAGACGTGTTATCGATGTTGGAGTATGTTGTTCTTGCGTGATCCCATATTTCCGCAGCAGTATCTTACATCAGAAACCCTTCACCGATTTCAGTGGTCATGGAGCCGATTAGCCATGTCTTGACCATTTTGTTATTTGTCTTCCATACCCTATGGCCTGGATCGCCTTCCTCTGGAGTTTGGATCATTCCAGTCAGGTAGTCGTCCTTGCCTTTACCATTCACAAACATTAAAACTGATCTGGACCATGCTAAGTAGTTTTGGCCATTCAGCATGTGATGTGTGATGAAACTGGTAAAGGAGTCTGTAGCTAGAGAGGTAGGGATGATTGGTAAAGGTGATGTGGCCATGATGTTAAGATGGTGCTACTGCTCTATTACCATGTAGAAAAGAAGAAAAGAGTGAGGAATAATCACCTTGTTCTTCTCATTGATCACTCAAGTAAATATATACAACCTAATCTTCTTAAACGTAGGAGTTGAAGCAAATCAAAATAACAAACTAAGTAACAAGATAATCTTAAAACTCGGAAAAGATTACATGCCTAATCTGTGAATATATATCCTATAATTATTCCTAAATACATGGCAAGCTTCTAGAAGTTCCACATATTGAAACTTACAAAATGCATACAGAGAAATTATAACTCTTTCAAATGTTTTCTTGAGGATTTTATGTTTTCAGTATAATTATTTAAAACAGAAAAGAAGAGAGTAACTAAGAACAAAGGACTATTATGAACCCAAATATAACTTTCATGTGCCTTTTCAAAATACGATTAACCTCCAATGCATTCAGTGTACTAGCATCAGCATAGAATGGTGCAAGCTGCCTTACAACTGCCAAGGGTCAAGATCTAGTTGGAAGTGTTCAGAAAAATGCCAACTTGAAAGTATCTTTATTTTGCAAACTGTTAGAGAACATATGAGTGAAAGTCCTGAGTTCATAATTCTTTCTCGAGATTGAAAATGTGTTTGAAAGAATAATATGCAGTTTTGTATTTCATTTAATGATATCATATGACACTAGTTCTTAGAAAAATTAATATATTAAACTCATTATTGGTTTTGGTCGAGGTAGATTTGAATGAGGAGCCGTTGAGGCTGTATGTCTGATGCAAGCAGATATAATCCCAAATCCCAATAGATACCTTGTTGCTCATGGTTTGACTATCAAAGGGTGTTGATAATTGCAGGCTTATGTGGGGTACAAAGAGCATTATGATAATGTCAAAAACTACCTAGATGAGAAAAATTCAAGGAGCTATGAGACTCAGACACTAGAGAAATCCAACGATGAAATATCTAATTAAGGAAGAAAAAAATATACCTACTTGAGGGACATCGTCATTACCTAAGATCAACCCACTAAGAAAAAGTCTCAGGAGGACGTGGAAGATGCCACAACCGCAGAAGTAACAGGATGACGTTTCAATCAGATATGATTATAAACATATATTTGTCACGCTTATTTTTCCAAACACAATTGTATATAGGCCTTTGTGTCCCAGGCAAGCTTAAAACATGACTAGCTGAAAAATAAACAAAGGAAAACAGATTGATTCGCATGGTGAAGCCTGAAGCTGTGGCCTCATATGTCTGTTGCAGCTTCAGTTCAACCTCACCTTTTAGATTGATAGTTTAGGTCCTGTAATATACAATAAGATATCCCAAAAAATATAATGAAATAAAATAATAAAAATTATTTAAAGTTTATTATCAGTTTCTCGAGGGGGCAATGCGATTGATTTTGATAGTTACTTAACATGCCAACATTTATCAATATATCGAATTTCAGTTGAACCAAAAGCTTTAACTAATTGAGGGTGGACGAATCAAATACCAGAGAATTAACTTCAGATGATTTTCAGAAATCTTCAAACAGACCTGTTGCTTTGCTCTGGCCACCTGAAGAGTTTCTTCTTTGACTTGCCTTGTTTCATTTTTCAATAGATTTCAATTAAAAAGAAATAAGAAAACAAAGCTAACTAGCACAATGTAAAAGTTGTGAAAACAAATAGAGAGCTCGCTAGGGGAAATATATTTCCTGTTAACAGATTAATTCAACCGCCAAACAAGCCCCTTATGAACCAAAAATTACAAGTTTCAATTGGAAATATATTAAGCAAAATAGCACATCCATCGAGATGAAGAACACATTAATCAAATTTTTACCGTGAATAACAAAAATAAGAGTAAAAAATATCAATCTTAGTATTTAACAACAGCACAAAAACATACCACATAAAATTAAAAGAATAAGAGAAAAACGATAGAGAAAGCAACCTATATCGAGATCATTTTGGAGAGCCTGAATGGTAGTGCCGAGCATACACTCTTCAACAAAGATCTTTGTTGCTTGATCCGCCACATCTTCATTTATTAATGCTCAACATAGAACTAAAAATTAATGAAAGGAAATGAATTGCCAGATTGATATAGAATAGTTCATCATAAACTATTCGAAATTATAAACCATATGAGAATGGAGAGTCTTCATATAGTGAAATAACTCCTCCATTTTGCTGTCGTCAAGTTAAAAAAATGAGAAATCATTTTCCAAAGGCAGTGATAT